>NW_020837982.1:12260215-12273669 GCF_003676395.1 Aethalodelphis obliquidens
TTTTTTTTTTGCGGTACGCGGGCCTCTCACTGTTGTGGCCTCTCCCGCTGCGGAGCACAGGCTCCGGACACACAGGCTCAGCGGCCATGGCTCACAGGCCCAGCCACTCCGCGGCATGTGGGATCTTCCCGGACCGGGGCACAAACCCGTGTCCCCTGCATCGGCAGGCGGACTCTCAACCACTGCGCCACCAGGGAAGCCCCCCAAAATTCTTTTCAATAAAGCTATGCAAAATTGCTCTAAAAGGAGGATAAATGAAGGGAAATATAGAAAGATCATGGATATGTGTAACTAAGGGGGCCTTAAACAATTAGATATTAAATCTTTACAAAAAACTACAAGAGTATGATGCTGGCAGTTACCAATGGCTTCATTAGTGCAACAGAACAGAAGGTCCAGAAACAGTGCAGTTGTGTAAGAACTTAGTGAATGAAATATGGACTATTTCATATTTGGGGGGGATTAATGATTTAGCAAATGGGAAAAAATTAGATGCCTACAATACACGAAATGAATTTCAAATATTATAAAGACTTATGTGTTTTAAAAAAAGATAAAAAAGAGGAAAATTTAGATTATTAGGCAAAGTACTTCTATAATCCCTGGGTGTGAAAGGCCTTTCTAAGCAGTATCTCCCCTTCTCCTATAAGAAAAGGCCATAAATAAAAAGTGATAATTTCAAATAAAATTTTTTAAAAGTGTATACATATATTTTAAAGTCATTTATAAAATCAAAATCCAAATTAATAGAAAAAATATTTGTACCAAATATGCCAGATCAAAGCTTAATCAAAGCTTAGTTAACATATATATAAGGAACACTTGGAAATTAAGAAATAATAAGCTAGGTTAAGGACATGTATATAACAGGCAATTCATAAAGGAAGAAATACAAACATCCAATAAATATATGAAAAGATGTTCAATGGCATAAGTGATTTTAAGAATGCATATTGGGCTTCCCTGGTGGCGCACTGGTTGAGAGTCCGCCTGCCGATGCAGGGGACACGGGTTCGTGCCCCAGTCTGGGAATATCCCGCATGCCGCGGAGAGGCTGGGCCCGTGAGCCATGGCCGCTGAGCCTGCGCGTCCGGAGCCTGTGCTCCGCAACGGGAGAGGCCACAACAGTGAGAGGCCCGCGGACAGCAAAAAAAAAAAAAAAAGAAATATCAAATCACTATGCTGTATACCCAAAACTAATATAATATTGTAAGTCAATTATGCTTCAATTAAAAAAATGAAGACAATAAAACTACACTATTTTATCTCACTTATATAGGGTTGGCAAAAATTCAGAAAATTGACAGCGCCCTCTGCTGGCCAGGCTGTGAAGCCAAAGGTGACAACTCCTGTGGAGGGGAATTTGGCAACAGGTAAAAAAAAAATCACATATGCTCTGGTTCTGAGAATTCACCCTTAAAAGAACCTCCACAAATACAAATACAAAAAAAAAAAAATCACAAAGCTATTTATTGCAGCATTATTCATAACAGCAAAAGACTGGAAACACTCTAAATGCCCATTCTTAGGAGACAGGTTAATGAACTAGAGTATACACAACAGAGGACTATAAGGCCCTAAGAAAAACTGAGAAGATCTCAGTGCATTAATATCTCTATCATATATTATCACGTGAAAAGAGCAAGATACAAAAGAGTAACTTTTGTGTCAAAGGAACAGAAGTGAGAATACACACACACACACACACACACACACACCTGAATGCCTACTTCTGCAAGAAGTCACACAGGAAGAATTAATGAGAAATTAATTTTAAAAAAAGGTTACCTCTAAGAAGCAGGTGAAGAAGGCATGGAAAAGAGTGGGATGGGGACAAGACTTTGAGTATACCTTTGTATATAATATTGACTTTTGAACTATGTTCTACATATTAAAAATTGTATCAGCAAGGGTAGGGAAGAAAAGCAAACCCTGAAAATGAATATCAATAGATACAAAGGAGAGCATAAGACACAGAAAAAAAAGAAACAATTCTAATAGCTTTAGAACAGAATAACCTCAGTATCCTTAGGGGGATATTCTAAATTAAAAAAAAATAATAATAAAGACACAAACTCAAACTTTACTTATTGTCTGTAGTGGCCCTTATGTAATGATTCTGAAACTACTTTCTATAAACTCTAAGAGAGACCAAATGAGCAAAAACATATCAATGCTTCTGGAAACCTGGGTTCTCACTGCAGGAGAAGGAAGGAAAATACTAATTTAGAATGGGGAAGTTACAAAGAAACCTGTGAATGTTGGATTAGAATCAAAAGTATTGGCATGGACTCACGGTTTTGTAAAAACCATATTTCCTCGCCAAATCCCACCATTGTTTTTTACATTTTTAAATGTAAAATGTAAAAAACCAAAAAAGTTTATTATCCTTTTGTCGAGAATGGGTACTCAAAGAGGTGAGAACTTGGCCTCTTGTCCTGCAAAGCCTGACAGATTTACCATCTGGGGGAAAGTGTGCCAACCTTGGAACTACGCTATGAAATTGTTAGAAACTTTTTAAGGTAAAGTAGGAGAAATTATAGAGATGTCATGCTTCATTTAGTCCTAGTGATTAAATAACTATTAACTGATTGGTTGTAATGTCAATTCGACATGTGTAAGCATAAAGGCCATTATACATACACACACACATACACACAGAGTCAGAAAGGGGAGGGTTTTCAGACCTCAGAGCTCAAACAAATTATTTGAAGTACTCATTCCTGGTCTTACCTTGGTTGTATTTTCACCATTTCTTTCATACTGATTTCGTTGTTGAATTTTCTCAGCAATCTCTTGTGCAATTTGGCAGGTAGAATCGTAGGTGGAGAACCTGCATCAAAGTCATAAAGGGAGAAAAATGTTGAAGGTTCTTTAAAGGAAATTTCTGCATAATCTAAGTTTCAGTTTGTAATTCTGAAATGCAAACAGTCATAAATGCAAACAGGAAGGGAGGATGGTAATTGTAACAGTAATGGCAACAGGGGTTGAATGGTACTTAGTACAGGCTGGGCTCAGTTCTGAAAGCTTCCTTTGTAATAACTCACTTAATCCACACAAGAACACTGGGAGGTGGGTCACCATCCCCATCATACATGTGAGAAAATGAGGCACAAAGAGGTAGAGCGACTTGCCCTATGGGTACCACCAGCTGCAACCCAAGGCTGCCTGGCCCTGAGCCTCTGCTCCTAGCCACTGTGCTATCTGACTGCTGATAAAGCATACAGATTCGTTCATTCACAAAACATTCAGCAAACATTTCTGGAGGGCCGCCTCTGTGCTGAGTACTGCTCCAGGCACTGGAGAATAGAGCAGGGAACAAAATGGACGAAGTCCCTGCTTTCAAGGAGTTTAGCGAAGGGAGAAAGGCATCAAACAAACCAAAACATAGTATGTCAAGTGTTGCTATGGGCTAAGAAGGAAAATAAAGCAGGATAAAGGGATGGAGAGTGACAGGCCAGGTGAGCAGCTATTTGGGGAAGAGCTACACAGATCAGCAGGTAAGACGATGCTCTGGGGTCAAAGGACACACACCCACCTGACTCCTAAGCTTACCAGAATTCTCTCAAAGCAGGTCCTGAGCTTCTATTTGTTATTCAACAGTGTTGGGGGTTTTGAAGGATTCACAATCAATCCCCAATAGTCCCTTATTTTTTCCTTCGCTTACAGCCTTTTTACTTTTTATCTGTTTTACAGAAAATACTTAAGTGTGTACACACATTTCATCTCTCCTAAAGGCAGGGACTATGAATATACGACGAACCTATTTTCCAGGAGTGCCCAGTAAAAAATATTAAAATCTGCTGTTTAACCTAATGTTAAACACCAAGGGGGAAAAGCCACGGGGTGGGGTGGGGGGATGGTGGTGTGCTGAATTGGGCGATTGGGAATGACATGTACACGCTGATGTGTATAAAATTGATGACTAATAACCTGCTGTATAAAAAAATAAATACAATTAAATTAAAAAATTTTTTAAAAAACTAATACTAAACTTTCTTTGGGTTATTTGTATGGAAAATATGTTAATATAAATGTTTCAGACATTACATGAAATTCCTAAAAATCTTATATGTTCTGGTATAATGTTATAAGTCATAATTCTAGTTATTACTTTAAAATGTATATCTCAGAAATAACTAAATTTCATTGTCAATTGCATTATTATGAACTTTCATCAAATCTTTAACCGTGGTCATTTTTAAGTCTTTTGTCATTTACAGACAGTTCTGGGTGTACTCTGATGCTTTTGCAAAAATGTTCCTATAAAAGGGTTTCATCTTCAAGGAATTCATGGCAAAGACTCTGACAAGTACAGGTTTCTGGTAACTGACTATACTGCTGAACTGAATGAATAAGCATTTTCAGAACTCTAATGGAAAACTGACGAATTCATAAAAGTGTTAACAAAAGATCGAGATGAAAAAAGAATTAATTACATGGGACTGAGTGAACTGATGAGGATGATTATAATTTTTGTGACTTTCTGTTTGAATAAAAAAAATGTTATGTAAATTTATGTAAAAAGAACTTAATGTAAAACAATGCCACTCTTGTCACTTATTTTCTCTTGTTTTGTAAAATATAGATATCTTCTGTTAAAAACATGATTTATACTGACATGTAATAGGTTGATTATTGTTATAAATGAATTAATAAATATTTTTAAGTTTCAAAAAAATATTAAAATCTGTTTAACCTAATGTTCCAATTTTTGTCTGAAAAAATAAGCAATCCATTTCTTAAAATCTCTGAATTCCCACATATCACTTGAACAATGAGGCGACCTGGCAAATGTCTTTGAATGAAGGAAAAATAAACAATCTCCAGTCGTTTCCCTTAGGAGTCTTACTACAGTGATTACAGCTACGGCTAACAACTGAGTACCTGATCTGGGCCAGGTCCTATGCTAAGAGCTGTACATTTTAAATTTAATAAGGATCCGATGAGGTAGTGTAACTGAGCAGAACCCTTTGGGGCCTTCCTGGAACAGATCCCCATCCCCTTGTCCTCCTCCTGCCTCTCGTCTATGGAAAAGCTTTAGTCTCCTAGGGCTTCCCTGAGTTCCAAAGAGTAAATTTAATCAGAGAAGTGAGAAGCAGGAAAACAGTCAAGCAAAACAAAATAATAATAGTTTAGCCATTAAAGTCAAGGACCTTTGGTTACTCCTCAAGGGCTGTAGATAATATTCTGAGCCGTGTCCTTTGAGCTGCTTTTCAGATACCGAAACCCCCGCCGGGTGGGAGAAGCAACTGTATGCCGCCCAAAAGGCACGTAGACCCCAGACCAACGGGAACCAGAAAGTGACTCCCAATTACCCCTCCACCAACCAATCAGAAGAGTGTCCACGAGCTGATCACGACCCCACAACGCCCCTCCCTCACCCTTTTTTTTTTTTTTGCGGTACGCGGGCCTCTCACTGTTGTGGCCTCTCCCGTCCCACAGGCTCCGGACGCGCAGGCTCAGCGGCCATGGCTCACGGGCCCAGCCGCTCCGCGGCATGTAGGATCTTCCCGGACCGGGGCACGAACCCCTGTCCCCTGCATCGGCAGGCGGACTCTCAACCACTGCGCCACCAGGGAAGCCCCCTCACCCTGTCTTTAAAAACCTTTCCCTGAAGGCCGTCAGGGAATTCAGATGTTTTAAGCACTAGCACTAGACTCCCTGCTTGGTGCTCTGCGATAAACGCTGCACTTTCCTTCACCGCAACATTGTATCAGTAGATTGGCTTTGCTGCATGCAGGCGAGTCAACCCAAGTTTGGTTCGCTAACAGTAGGATCCTTGGCAACTCACCGCTATAATCTAAAGTAGCATCATTCATATACATCTATTCATGCATCCCAAAAGACAGCAGGTGATATAAGACAATACACAATTAAGAAAGTAGGAGGGGAGACTTCCCTGGTGGTCCAGTGGTTGAGAATCCGCCTTCCAACGCAGGGGATGCAGGGGTGACCCCTGGTCAGGAAATTAAGATCCCACATGCCGTGGGGAAGCTAAGCCCGTGGGCCAACAACTAAGACCTGAGGCAGCCAAAAGTAAATACATAAATATTTTAAAAAAAAAAAAAGAAAGAAAGAAAGAAAAAGGAAGTAGGAGGGAGGCTGATAAGAAAAACTGGGTCCTGGTCCCAGCTTTGCCACATTTTCCTCTTTTTCCCTGCATGTTGTCATCTATGAAAAGAGGTTCTGAGGTCTGGCTCTGTGGTCCCAGACCACACGTGTGAAAATCAATAACAAGGTACAACACACCTCCTGCCAAACGTGGAGTATAAATGGCGAGTGCATATTTCCGGAGTTCGGAAATGAGAGAAATTACTGTTGGCCGAGACAGATCTGATAAGGTTGGGCCAAGAGGTTACACCTTGGGCTGAACCACAAGGTTAAAGCAGGCCTCTCACTCCCACAAGAGGGAGGAGCACATTCTAGACGAGGTGAGAGGCACAGGGAACAAGCAAAGATGAAAGGGAGGGTAGGAGCCTGGCACGGTCGGCTGAGTGGTGGTCCTGGGTAGGAGGGTAAAGTATAAAATGGTATTGATGAGTCGAAGCTAGTTTCTGCAGAGCCTTGAACAGCAGGACAAGCTTTGACTTTTAGCAGAGAATTTGAGAGGTGCAGGGGACACTTGTACACATAGAGTGAGGCCTGGAAGAGGTTACACGAAACGCTGATGCCCAAACCCCAGATGTCTTCCTCATCATCCTCACGCTTTCATTTGAGCTCTAAAGAGCATTTCTGAAGCTTTGCTACACAGTTGAATCACCAGAGAAGATCTAAAAAAAAAAAAAAAAAAAAAATCCTGGCTCCTACCCCAGGCATCATTCTGATTGAATTGGCACGGGGTTTGACCTGGACGTGAGGAGTTGTAAAGTTCCCCAGGTGATTTCAATCTGTAGCAAAGCTTGCGAACCGCTGGCCTAGCTGTAATGGGCAACCTCATGATGGAATCAAGCACACAGGTACCTAAAATACTAGTTTAGGAAAAGTAACCTGAACTCCACCTACATAAATCACTGGGGGGATGAGAGGAGAGTGGCAAGAGACCAGTAGAAGACTTCTCCAGCCATTCAACGCAGTAACCAGCCACCAATATTTACTCTCTGTAAGCCATAAGGCTATAAAGGATTGGGCTACGGCAGAAAAGAAAAGAAAAAAAAATACTGGAGATGAGTGAACAATCTGATAGGAAGAGTGAGGAAAAAGTAGATGATGATTAGAGTTTTTAGGCCTAAGAGGATGGTGATGCCATGACAGAGGCTGTGGAACTGGAACAGAGAGAAAAAAGTGGTAAAGCTGATTAACTTTAGCAAAGAACCCACTCAGAGACAGTCACCACCGGCTGTTTCTATTACACAGTGAGCTTACCACTGGCTTTGATATGCCATTAAGAGAGTGACAGCCATATTCCATTTCTAAACAGTAGAACGCTACTCAGGAGTAAAGCATCGCTGAGCTATGCTATTTCAATAGCAGGAGAGCAAAGCTGTAGTCAAGTCTGTTTTGTAGATTTTTCAAAGTCCTATTCCATACTCCTTTCTGCTCCCGTGAGCAGCAACCTACTTTGCAAGGAAGCTGACCTAGCACAGCACAGTCCCTCATTGTTTCACTTTCAACAAATGAGAAAGCTGCTGAGTCAAACTACTTGAGAGGAACAGGAAAACTTATCAGTGCTTTTTCAACATTAACTGTGGAAGAGGCCCAGGGTTCAGTGATAGCTTCTACCAACCTAAATGGATACCCTGGGGCCTCTACCTTATTTCTAAGCTTTATTTCCTACCTTATGTGTAAAATGAGGGAGTTAGCTTCCAGGAAGTGGAGGGCAACTTAGCCCTTGGACCCAGTAGTTCCACTTCTAGGGAGTGAGCCAAGGAAATAAGAGATGGAACAAAAGGGCAGTCTTTGTAATTAAAAAAAATAAAACCCAAAAAATCCCTCACATTTTTTAAAGGGTACAAAGAGGGGAATGATTAAATCATAGTGCATCAAGGTCATTCATATGATGCACTATTAAGCACCATTAAAATTGTGTCTTCAGGGCTTCCCTGGTGGCGCAGTGGTTGGGAGTCCGCCTGCCGATGCAGGGGACACAGGTTCGTGCCCCGGTCCGGGAAGATCCCACATGCCGCGGAGCGGCTGGGCCCATGAGCCATGGCCACTGAGCCTGCACGTCCGGAGCCTGTGCTCTGCAACCGGAGAGGCCACAACAGTGAGAGGCCCGTGTACCGCAAAAAAAAAAAAAAAAAAATTGTGTTTTCAGTGAATATTTAATGATATGGAGGAATGTTCCCTGTTTTGTAAAATATACAGGGGTGTGTGTATATGTATACACACATATATATAGACACACACACATATATTATACAAAGTAATGAATTCATTTTAAAAATCAACAGTGCCAGGCTTCCCTGGTGACGCAGTGGTTGAGAATCCGCCTGTCAATGCAGGAGACACGGGTTCGAGCCCTGGTCCGGGAAGATCCCAAATGCCGCGGAGCAGCTAAGCCCGTGCACCGCAACTACTAAGCCTGCGCTCTAGGGCCCACGAGCCACAACTACTGAAGACCGTGCCTAGAGCCCGTGCTCTGCAACAAGAGAAGCCACCGCAGTGAGAAGCCCGCGAGTAGCCCCCGCTCGCCACAACCAGAGAAAAGCCCACGCGCAGCAAAAAAGACAGAGCGCGGCCAAAAATTAATTAATTAATTTAAAAAAATCAACAGTGGCAATTATTCCAAATGATAAGAGTTAAAGATGGGGGTTTTTTCCTTTGCAAATTTTCAATATTTTCTAAATTTTCTATCGGGGTGTTAAAATAAGGTGAAAAAAAATTAGTGTTAATTAAGCCATTGGCCCAGATAATCTAGATCCCAGGTAGATTAACTTTGATTTTTCAAAGTTAATCTCTTAATATCCAGACTATCTGCAACTTAAACAATAAACTATGTTACAAGTTACTAATATGACATATTCTCCAAAAGAACCGTGTTGAGCTATAGCATTTTAAATTAGTAAGCAAAAAGCTCAAGTCCAATACACTATAGGAATAGGTTCCTCGTATCAGAACTTGTGTCTTTCATCATCCAGTCAGTCCTTGGGACTTAACTGTTGAATAAAAGGCCCTTATCACCTATTGTTTTACTGCAGAAGTTGCTGCCATAGAAAGTCTTCGTGGTACTAAAATACCTTATCAACGGCATAATTTCCCTCCCAGATTCCTCTAAGTTTTTTGAAGGGCCCACAAGATCTAGATGCTAGCGCCAACTGGTTACTAACTCGCTGATGACCATGAATTCTGAACCTCGGTTTCTCCACCTGGGAAATGAGAAGGTTCACCAGATACACTGGCGTTCCACAAAAAGGTCACTCGGACTTCACTTTCGCAGGAGTCCAGGGAAGCCTGCATCAGCCATCTCCACAACCACGATGGGCGGGAATCCGGGAGATGCAGCCAAGAAGGGCTAAAGGAATGCTCAGAGATTCGGCACTGGAACTCAGCTCCTCAGAGGTCCGCCGCGTCTCCCGCCCCGGCCACCCCTGTCAAGACCGAGGGTGTCGGGATGCGGCAGAGCCCAGCCCCTCAAACCCCGTCCCCGGCAGCAGGGGAAGGGGCCTTGCTCCCCTCCCCTCATCCCGAAAGGCCTCCAGCCCTAATGCCTAGCGACCGCCCGTTCCCCAGCAGCACGGCCTCCCCCGGGACGGTCCGCGTGCAGCCTCCCCCTCCCCGGGCTCACCAGGGGTCCGGGGCCATGGTGCAGTCTCCACCCACTCCTCGGACACTTCCTGCTCGCAACAGCTGACTACGGCGGCCCGCGCGGCTCACACCCCGCGGCTCGACCCGTGCGCGACCGGAACCTGAAGTTTGCACAGTGAATATACGTACCCCAAGGCCTCCAAACTGTGATGAAGAAAGGAAAGCGCTCCCCCGGGGAACTGTAGGTTGGAGCAATCGGGTCCCACTAAGAGACGCGAACAGTTGGGTGCAATTAAAATAAAATTGTTTTTGAACAAAATCTAAGCATTTTTCCCAGGTAGGTGGGAGCCCCTCAAGACCTCTAGCAGTTACTTAACATTTTATCCTGCTTAAAACAAAAACAAACAAACAAACAAACAATGGATTGTGGTGATAGTTGCACAACTATATAAATTTACTAAAGCCCACTTTAAGTAAATTCTCTATATAATTTATACCTCAGTATAGTTTAAAAAACCTTTTTGTCCTGCTTCAAACATGGGACCCAAAGAAGTATCAATTATATATTGTCTTATAGCAGCCTTCCCATCAGAGGCAATTCTTCAATTCTTAAATGCCATTAGGAGCTTAATTATATAGTTACCCCAAAGGTCACACACTCTTTACATGGGACAGGAGGGAATTAGTTCTGTGCATTTAGTGCCCCTTAAATTTCCAGAGAAATACTAGAAGGTAGAAAGAACGGCTCTTTCCGTTTGCAAGAGAGCAAAAGGACTCGAACTCCTTCGGCTGGGTTTCAGCGCAGGCGTTGATCTGGCGCGCATGCGCAAGTCCGTTACCACAACGACCGGAAGACGCTGCACCTCTGGAGGCTGAGAGTAACGTGAGCGGAGTCTCCGGGTGATGGAGACCCAAACTTCGCCCAAGGATGAGGTGGCTGAGGTGGCCGAGCTGGAGCTTGAGGCCGTGATCGGATTCAATGGTGAGACCCAGAGCACGTCTGGGTTGGGCGGTTTAGGAACCCCAGGGACACGTAGTGCAAACAGGGAGAGTGAGACCCCAGGTAGCACCTGCAAGGCAGCTTGGGACGCTGGCATGAGCGAAGCACTGGGGACCCAGAGACCTCCTCCTCCCCAAAAGTCTTAGTCACATTCTCACTCCAAGCCTCAAAGAACGGGATGGGTTTTGCCTAAAAGGAACGAAATGCCTCCTCCTCCTTAAGGATAAGTAAGTGTGACTTGAAAGCCTTCTCCCACTAGTCAGCTCTCCCCTGGCTCTAAGCCCCACACAACCCGCAATACTGCCTGCCCCTCGGTAACCACCTACAGAATCCGTGTAGGCCCCTGGGACCACCTTCTGATGTACTAATGAGAAGGGGCTGCGGGGGGAGGAGGGATTCTAATGGTGAGGATTTCAGTCCACGACAGAAGGCGAAGAGGACGCCAGGGGGAGCTGGAGAGGAGAGATGCTTTGGTCAGAGGAGGCCTGGTTGTTCTGCCTAAATCTGACTTATGACCCCCTCCTATTTGCAACATGAAGGGGGGAAATGCTGTTTGGTTTTCTGAGAAGGATGAAAACAAGCAATGGGTTGCATTTTTTAAAAAGCAAACTTTTTATGGCTGAATAATATTCCATTGTATATATGTGCCACATCTTCTTTATCCATTCATCTGTCGATGGACTATTACTCAGCCATAAAAAGAAACGAAATTGAATTATTTGTACTGAGGTGGATGGACCTAGAGTCTGTCATACAGAGTGAGGTAAGTCAGAAAGAGAGAAACAAATACCGTATGCTAACGCACATATATGTAATCTAAAAAAAAAATGGTACTGATGAACCTAGTGGCAGGGCAGGAATAAAGAAGTAGACATAGAGAATGGATTTGAGGACACAGTGGGGAGGGGAAGCTGGGGCAAAGTGAGAGTAGCATTGACATATATACACTACCAAATGTAAAATAGCTAGTGGGAGGCAGCAGCATAGCACAGGGAGATCAGCTAGGTGCTTTGCAATGACTTAGAGTCATGGGATAGAGGCTCAAGAGGGAGGGGATGTATGTATGCATATGGCTGATTGACTTCGTTGTACAACAGAAACTAACACAGTATTGTGAAGCAATAAAGATCTATTTTTTTAAAAAAAGCAAACTTTTAAAAAAGTGCATTGTGATGCCTGAAATCTTTAAAATTGTGGTAATGTGGACACAGAACAATCAATGGCTAAAGTGTTAGCACATTCTAGGACTTGGCTCTTGAGTCTTCGTTTTAGGTTAACAGTCTCTGATAGAAAGTGGGCATTTAGTGCATCCAGATACTGGCCCTCTTTAGAGCTGATCACCAGGTCATTGGTAAAGGATGTGGATGACCTGCTATGAGGGCAAAGGGTCACAATGGTGACCAGCAGAGAGCCCTGCTACTGAATTTGTGCTGTTTTGTGGCACTCAAAGACCAAATATATGGTCAATTATACCTCAGTGTCTCCCATGGCAATTATCTCGGCCTTTCAAAATTGAATAAAATTAATTGAATTGTTTCTACCTTCTTGATTTTGTGACAATTTATATTTTTTCAGAGTCAAATATGCATTTATCTAGAACTACTCTATGCCAAATAGTATGCTGTGCACTGAGAATACAGTGTAATACAGGGGTAAATCCATGGCCATACTTAAGAACAAGAATTTAGAAAATTGGAAAAATACAGCGAAACGGAAAAAAAATCAGCCATCATTGCATTTCCTAAAGATATCACTGTTAAACTTTTGGTATGATCCTTTGAAATATACATTGACATATAAATTTTTTCCACAAAAGTGGTCTCATGCTGATATATTCTCTTATAATCAGATTTTTTTCCACCTAGGATGCCATGCAAATCTTTCCTTAGCAGTAAATATACTCTATGCCATAATTTTAATATAATATTCTGTTACATAGATATGCCCCAATTTATTTAACCAATGTCCTGTTTTTAAAAATTTAGTATAACTTACATTTTTTTGCATTTATTTTTAAATGCTACAAAGAACATCTGCATAGCTAAATCTTTTAACTCTTTAACTTTTTCCTTGGCATAAATTCTGAGTACATCTTAAAGATTTTTGATGTATCCTCCAAATGCCATACAAAATGTATACCAAAAAGACATATATGCGAATGGTTATAGCAGCATTATTTCAAATAGCTAAAAACTACAACCAAAATGTCCATCAAAAGTAGAAAGGACTAATAAATTGGTATATTCATAGAATGGATTACTCTGAAGCAATGAAAAAGAATGAACTACATACAGAGGGCAGAAAAATCTGTCCGCGGTTGGCAGAACTCACGGATGCCGAGGGCCGACTGTAGTACACACATCTATGTAAGGAACTCGTGCATCCGCGTGTTTTGGTATCCGCGTGTTTTGGTATCCGCGGGGGTCCTGGAGCCAATCCTTCACCGATGCAGAGGGACCACTGTAGTGCTACACGCAACAATGTGGATAGATTTCACAAACATAATGTTGAATGAAAAAAGCCACATGTGAATAGCAATTAAAAAAAAAAACATGTTAGGGGCTTCCCTGGTGGCGCAGTGGTTGAGAGTCCGCCTGCCGATGCAAGGGACGCGAGTTCGTGCCCCGGTCCGGGAAGATCCCACATGCCGCGGAGCGGCTGGGCCCGTGAGCCATGGCCGCTGAGCCTGCGCGTCCGGAGCCCGTGCTCCGCAACGGGAGAGGCCCCAACAGTGAGAGGCCCACGTACCGCAAAAAAAAAAAAAAAA
>NW_020837982.1:12273769-12513106 GCF_003676395.1 Aethalodelphis obliquidens
AAAAAAAAAAAAAAAAAAAAAAAAAAAAAAAAAAAAAAAGTTAAACTACCAAGAAGTAAACAAAATAAATGTGTGAGATCTTTATGAAGAAATATTAGAAATGCCGCCAGGGAGCATAAAAGGAGACTTCATGGAAAAACATACCCTGCTTTTAGAAAGGAAATATAATGTGTTATTATAAAAATTGTTTTTCCTTAAATTAATCTATACCTTTAATGCCACTCCCCTAAATACAAACATGAGTTTTTCAAGTACTCAAGCTGAGTTTAAAGTGTATATTGTAAAATAGATATGAAAAATAACCAAAACAATTCTGACCAAAGATGAGTAACAAGGGAGGACTCATGTCTATTTCATATTAGAACATATTACAAAGATTTATAATTGTTGAGGTGGTTCTTGGCAAATATCTGGAGGATTGGGGTCTCACTATGAGAAGTCCTGGGATTCTTCAGCCTGCCAGAGACTTAGAGCGAAAACCCCAATTTTTATCTTTACCAAACTTCTGCCCAAGGTAGTGAATTCACGTTCTCCCTATGGCTATGCGCTCACCCAGACAGGCTTCTCCTGCTTCATGTGCTCTGTGCTTATCAGAATTACAGACACTGGACCTTGGTCTGAAGTGAGGTTCCTGGACCAGCAACAGCAACACCAGCATCACTTGGGAGCTTGTCGGAAATGCAGTATCTCGGCCCCTCCCCAGACCTAAAATCAGAATCTGCATTTTAACCGGAGCCCCTGGGGACTTTTATGCACCTTAAAGTTTGAGAAGCTTATATATTATTAGACCAACCTTCTCGTCAGTGGAATAAAATTACCTATCACCCCTCCCTGGCGCGCGCGCGCACACACACACACACACACACACACACACACACACACACACACACACCACACACATTTTAGTTGAACTAAGGCTTATTTCAAAAGCGTTCTTTTGTGCTCAATTTAAATAAAAACCACCAGCCACTTCTGCCCCTGACTTATTTTTTAATTTTTTACTCTTATTTTTAATCTCTTTTTTAGGACATGTCCCCGCTGGTCTAAAATGCCATCCCGACCAGGAGCATCTGGTTTATCCTCTGGGTTGCACCATCCTCATTCAGGCACTAAATACTCAGGAACAGAATTTCCTACACGGTCATGGCAACAATGTCTCCTGTGTGACCATCTCCAAGAGCGGAGTTTACCTTGCTTCCGGACAAGTCACATTCATGGGCTTCAAGGTGAATAAACTAAAAAATCATTCATTCTCAATAGATTTAGCGGTGCCTCCCAAGAAAAACTGCTCACTTCAGAATAGCTCTGTGCTACCCTGTTTACACCCTTCCTCCTCTTCCTTTGAACCCTCTCGGAACCCATTTTCATCCTATCAGGCTGAGAGCGGAGGAACCTGGTGGTTTTATACCCGATGGTGCAACTTGTGACCGGTAATGCTCAGAAACAAACGTCCCTGATTACAACTGTGTCCATCTTGTTGCTGTCGTGTTTGTAAGACCTGCTCTAATTTCTAGAAGAGTGACGAGTGATTATTTCTCACCGAGAGGGGTAGCTATCTCTTGCAGTTCTTTCAAAGCCTGTCTGTGATCTGACAGTGTATTCTTGCTCCCAGGCGGATATCATTTTGTGGCATTATAAGAAAAGGGAGCTGATTGCTCGGCTATCACTTCACAAGGGCAAAATTGAAGCTCTGGCCTTTTCACCAAATGATCTGTACTTGGTATCACTGGGAGGCCCAGATGATGGAAGGTAATGAACTAAGCATACTTACCTATTTTCCGCCCCGCACATTTCTAGATGTGTTAAGTACCCTCTCCTTTCTAACATTCTCTGTTTGCCCATCTATAGAGCGTGTGTGGTGTGAAAACGCTATGACGAAAATATTATGGGATGCTGATTCTCAAGCCTGGCAGTGCATTGAAATCAACTGGGAGTTTTAGAAAATTACTGAGGGTTGGCTCCACCTTCAGAGACTTTGACCACTTGGCCTTAAGAGTTAGAAAGACCTCCCAGGTGGTTCTAATGGGCAACTAAATCGAGAACCGTTGCTGTAAAAGATGACATCATCTTGTCACCATAATTCTCATCATAGACAACAGCTAATTTTTTTTATTGAGCACTTACTATGGGACAGGTGTGTGCTGAGTCACTTGACTTCATTATCTCATTTAAGCCTCATGACAACTCCATGAGGTGGGAGCTATTGGGACCATATGACTGATGAGGAACTAAACTCACCAGCTGCTAAGTAGCAGAGCTGGGGGACAAACCCTGGCAGTGTGACTCCAGAGGTGGCATTTTAAATTTTTTAACTTGCCTCACCAAGACATGATCTTGGCACTCAAGGATCTCACAGTCAAGTTTAGTAGGGAGAGAATACATACAAATGAAATTGTGGAGGGAAAAGTATTTCAAAGCCTTATATTAGGAATAAAAATCAATGTAGTACCTATTCCTGTGTTAATGCTAAAGGAACATCATTTATAGAAGAAAAATAACACCTGAGGTTTGTGTAGGATTTAATACTTTGGTGCACTTTCACAGATATTTTCTTGTTTGAGATCCACAGGTTAATTACAATGGAAATTTACATCTGTGTGTAGTTGCATATTGACAGTTCTCTGAATATATAGCAAATCAACAAAATCATCACGAGATTTCCTCCTTTCACGGTCATTCTCTTGCCGTGTAAATAATCAGACTTCCCTGGCTTATCCCCATTTGACTGTTTTGGGTTTTTTTTTTTTGTAAGAAATGCATCCAGAAATCAGCTATTAACATTCTTAGCTCAACTTAAGGCAGTTGTTCTCAATCTTGCGTGCACATTGAAATCACCTGAGGAAATAAGACCCCTGATGCCTGGGTCCCAGCCCCAGAGGCTTTTCAAGCCTGGCAATTATCACCCCCCACCCCCAGACCCTGCTGAAGAGTTGCTAGGGCTAGGCCTTGGGGGGAGAATAAAACGGCTCCTTAACCAAGACTAATCTGCAAAACTGTCATCTCCTCTGTAATCTTAAGCTTGATTTTAGGCTATAGAAGATTTGCTTACAGAAAACTGGAGATGTTGAGAAAAACATTCTCAAGAAAGTTTCTTCTCGAAAGAAAAACAAATTTTGCTGTACTAGGAAAATGCAACATGCCCATCCCTGAATAGTCACGGTGGTGAAGAGCATGGGGTCCTGTTGATTGCTTCTGTATAGTCATGGGTCAACCCTGACCATGTGGGAGGGTCCATTCTACCCAGACCACCTGGCGTCTCCACAGAGGGGGAGAAACAGAAGGGATGCAGGGAACCAGAGTGGACACTCTAGAATTTGCATACGCATACATTCTGAATATTTTGTAACCTATCTGCGAAGCTTTTGCATTAATGTTATTGTACTGTCAGTGTTGTACTACAACCTGCTTTTGACTAACTTTACACCAAGGATATCTTCTCTGTGTATATATGTAGACAATACCTATCGCTCTTGGCAGCAACCGTATGCTATTCAATTGTATGGATCTGCTGGAATTTATTTGGCCAGCTATCTATGTTGGTGCCTTTTATTTTTAAATCTTAAAATTGTTTTTTGAAAAATTAAAGCTATCCCTGTTCATGGTTTACGAAGCAAGTGTGTTGTCCTACTATGCAGAAGGATTCAAAATTTGTATCCCCTCCACCATGAAGAGTTCTACTGTCCAGAGGCACTTGGATTCTTTTTTTTTTTTACAGCCCTATTGAGATACATTTCACATACCATGAAATCCACCCATTCAAGATGTACAGTCAGGTGGTTTTTAGTATAGTGGTTAGTTGAGTGGGTTTGTTTGGTTTTGTTTTTTTTTTGCCAGAATACTTCCCCAAGGACATTTTTTACGTGTTATATTGTGCAACCTTTGCCACAAAGGTTTTAGACCATTTTCAACACCTCAAAAAGAAACCCAGTGCCCATCAGCCATCACTCCCAATTCCTGCTCCACCACTGCCCCTGCCCCAGCCTCAGGCAACCACTAACCTACTTTCTGTGTGTATAGATCTGCCTGCTCTGTATGTTTCACGTAAATGAAATAATACAATATGCGGCCTTTTGTGACTGTTTTCACGTTGTGTGGATATACCACATTTTCCTTACCCATTCATTAATGTATAGACTTTTGGGTCATTTCCACTTTTAGGCTACTATTAATAATGCTGTTAGCAACATTTGCGTACAAGATTTTGTGTGGATGTACATTTCTCTTTCTCTTGGGTATGAGGTTTTAACAGTCTTTTTTGACATTGGTTCCTCTAGTTTTTTACAACTTTTAAGTGACATGCATCTCAATTTTTCCACGTTAGGTGGTATCTATCAACTTCCTACTAAGAAAAAGAATTCATAGCTCTTATACTGTCTCCTTCCCCCTTCCTGGCGATCTTGGTTATACCTTTATTTAGACCACCCGTGATAATTCATTCCACATGTAGAAAATTGGGGGAACATAGGGAGGCATGTTTTTACATTAACCAGGTTTGTACCATCTGCATTCTTTTTCTTTAATACTCTGACCCCAGTGTTTAATGGAACACCCCCCACACACATTTTTGATATCATTAAGCCAACACTACTCAGTTTAGGACTAAATTGTATGACTGTACTCAGAAAGACGGAAAGGTAACCTACAACCGCACTTCTCAAAGTGTGGTCCCCAGACCACCAGCATCAGTGTCACCTGAGACTCTCAGCCTCCACCCCAGACCTACTGAATCAGAAAGTCTGGGGGTAGGTCCTAGCACTCTCTGTTTTACTAAGCCCTCCAGGTGAATCAGCTACATGTTCAAGTTCGAAAACACGCCTATGTCATCCCCTTTATTTTATTGAATTTTTTTTTTTTTTTGCTGGAGTACTTCCCCAAGGAAATTTTTTACAAGAGATAAATGAGTGGTAAACTTTTACGCCCCGCCTGTCTGAAAATCTCTGTAGATTTAGCATCAAAGTTGATTGATAGGCTGATGGTTTTCCAGCCTCATGATCATTTTCCTTCAAAACTTTTAAAATGTCACCCATTTATCTTCGAACCCAGCGCGATTGAGGAGACGTCTGGGGGGCAGGGGGGCGGTGTAATTCTTTTGTTCCTCTGTAAGTAACCTTTTCATTTTTTTCCTTCTAGAACCGCTAAAAGAGCCGTTTCTTATTTTGAAAGCCTGTTTTCCCCTGACTCTCTTTGTCCTTTCGTCTGGGCAGTGTGGTGGTGTGGAGCATAGCCAAGGGAGACGCCATCTGTGGCAGCCCTGCTGCCGGCCCCAACGTCGGGAATGCCACCACGGTCATCTTCTCCAATTGCTGCGATGAGATGTTTGTCACTGCTGGAAAGTACGCATCCGCCGTCAAGGTGTCCAGAATTTGTAAATCACTCCATTTGCCTGCACAGAAAACATGGTCATTCCAATTAGGGTGAACGTGGCTTTCGTCCTGGAAAAAGAACTTCCATCTTAATTTTCATGATTTGGGAATCATTAAAAATCCTTTTAGCTGAAAGTCTTTTTAAATACGGTTATTTGACCATTCTGTGCTTCCTACTGAAAAGGTTCTGCTGATCTGCTAAACCCATTTCAGGCTCTGGTCTGTTTGTGACAGATAACACATTGCCCCCAATCAGTGCTCGCAGGGTCATTTGCCCAGTTGCACCGATTCACTTACTGGTTGATGTTTCTTACCACCTGCGCTTAATTTAGATCTCGTGAAATGAGAGTTTGCGGAAGAACTGCACCAGCAAGTTTCAAACGTTTGACTACCAGCCATATGCGATCATTTCTGGTAGGGTCAGCATCGAGCAGCTAAGCGGGTGGGGTACCAAGCTGAAGGTCTGAACAGAGGCCTGCGTCTGTCTAACAGAAGAACTTAATTTACAGGTTCACCTATCAGAGCCCTGTTTGGAGTTTGACATGAAGGTTAAACCTACATAAAAGCATCCCCTTTCATGTCACATACCAATTCGCAGGTCAGAAATCTGAAGGTAGGGTTGAAGCATATGTTGGTTGGAACGATCCTTTTCAGCCCACCTGTGGTCTCCCATCTGTGAAAGGCGCATGTCATTCGTTACTTTTCCAGCCAGAATAAAGAATCTGTGCTGTTTCCTGCCCCCACCTTGTGACATCCGGCATGCATCTGTTCCGTGGCTAATTACGAGGAAGGATTTATTCAGAGGCCATGAAACTAACTGGCTGGCATGAAAGCCACCCCTAAGGAGAGAATCTTATCAGGACAGTTCTCTGATCCTAAAGAGGCTGACCACGTCCTACCCTGACTTCAGGGGGTCACTGGTGGCCGTGAAGCTCAACTCCCTTCAGGTTTGCAGAGTCGTTTGCCTAAAACTTTTATGGCGGGGGGGGGGGGGTCTATCTGCTCTTCCACAGGTGATTGAGCAGCAGGTATCAGCTAATTCTGATGTCTGCTGATAATGTTTCTCCAGGAGTCAAAACCTGAATTTAAACCAAAAAAAAAAAAAAATTTTTTAGGACAATCTTTATTATAGGTCTGCTTTAATTTCTCATGACATTGGCACCTGAGAAAAAGTTAGCACTCTTAAATAATATTTCTGGTATGTACCCATATACACTGGATTCTCCGTGATGGTCCCAATTTCAGGTATTCCATTATACTGACCCCCATGAGATGTCCTGCAAATTCCTGTATTTCAGCATCCAAATGACATCTACCAGAGAGGCCATGGAAAAGCTGATTTTTTTCTTAGTTTGCAAAGTACATTCAAAATATCAATACTATTGAGCACTTACTAATATGTGTGTGAATCTGGGTGCTAAAAAAAAAAAAGGAAAACTAAACTTGATGAACTGTATTTTAGCATTAATCTTTTCTGCTTTAAGATATTAGCTGAAGTCTTTGTGATGTTAACCATGATATTTTTAAACAGGTGTTCAGAGTAACTTAACATACAATGATTAAATAGCGAGTATGTGCCGAGTCTCATCTGAGGTGCTGATGCTGTTTGGCATTTAGTTGCCCTGTCTCATTTCTCCTTCCTTGTAGACAGGACTCTCCATAAGGTAGTCCTTCCCTTTAAAATTTTTCCTCACAGGGCTTCCCTGGTGGCGCAGTGGTTGAGAGTCCGCCTGCCGAGGCAGCGGACACGGGTTCGTGCCCCGGTCCGGGAAGATCCCACGTGCCGCGGAGCGGCTGGGCCCGTGAGCCGCGGCCGCTGGGCCTAAGCGTCTGGAGCCTGTGCTCTGCAATGGGAGAGGCCACGGCAGTGAGAGGCCCGTGTACCGCAAACAAAAAAAAATTTTTTTTCCTCACAACTCCATACCTTGAAAGAAATATCACTTGATGAATTTGGTTTGCTTTGCTTACTTGTTTATTCCTATGTCTCTGTTTTCACCAGTGGATAGAGTATTTGCTTCAAAGTGAGAGAGAGCTGGGTGTGAATCCTTGCTCTGCTGTGTGTAGGCTCTGCGTTTCCTCATTTGGAGAGTGAGGGATCCTAAAACCTACTTCGCAGGGTGGTTGTGAGCCTTGAATGGAATACAATCATCCCTCGGTATCCCTGGGTTATGCATCCGCAGATTCAACCAACTGTGGATCACGTACCATGTTTAGATCTGCAGTTGGTAGAATCTGCGAGTGCGGAATAGCGAATGCAGAACCCGCGGATACCGAGGAGGACCACCTGTGGGCTATGAGCATGCACGAATGTTGGTGTCCGCTGGCGGGTCCTGGAACCAATCCCCTGTGGATACCAAGGGACGACTGTATCTTGGGTAGATCACCAGGCTGTAACAAATCCCCTGAAATACCTAGTTCTCTTCCTTTCAGCTTCTCCTTCAAGGCACTGCAGAAAACAGAGAAGAGATGAAGTGTCTATTAAATGGGTATCCGTTTGATTGCGGGTTTCTTTTCTCCAGTGGGACAATTCGAGTATGGGAACTGGATCTCCCAAATAGAAAGATCTGGCCAACCGAGTGTCATACAGGACAAATGAAAAGAATAGTCATGAGTATCTCAGTGAGTATTACGCTAAGTGTTATTTTAGGTAGCTGTTAGTACAAGTTCCTATTAACAGTACCGACCAAGATAGGTGTCTGTGCGTGTACGCATGTGTGTGTACGTGTGTGTAGGTACACGTACCTAGGCTTAGGGGTGGGGAGGTGAGGTCTGGACATGGGGGACATTGACTGAGGAGGCACAGGTGAGGGAGCTCCCGTGAGAAACTGGAGAGGCTGCCTAGACGCAGCTATGGGGAAATCTGTTTCAGTGGGACCTGAACTGCCATCAGACCCCAGGAACCTGCCTCACCTGGAGGGAAGCAACGTAGCCAGGAGGTACTCAGAGCCCCCAGCACCTCCCTTTGCCACCTATGTTATTTCTGCACCGGAAATAAAGTTTCTGACAATGAAACTCCTTGTTGAAATGCAGTTTCCTCCATAGGGAGGAATTATTCGTATGTTTTTAAGGTGGATTCAAATATTCATGCATATAACCCCATTCTCCACTTCCTCTTTTTTAATGCATACTCATTTTATGAATGTAGACTTTGAAATAGGAGATAAAGCAAATGCACATTCTCTCTGGAGGAGCACCGTTTCTCCCTAGGAGCCCTTTGGAGGTGTCTCGGGATGTGCAGGCTAACAACAGACACAGGTCAACTTCCGGTGAAATGCACAGGCTGCTTGGAGTCTAATGTTTCCTCCAGTTCTGAGTTTGGCCCTATTGTGCTCCCCTCGAAGCTGTTCTTACCCATCTTTGAGTCTGAGGAAACAGGAGTCGCCATAAGGACCTTTGTAGGTCTTTTTTTTTTTTTAACTTTTTATTTTATATTGGAGTATAGTTGATTAACAATGTTGTGATAGTTTCAGGTGTACAGCAAAGTGATTCAGTTATACATTTTCCCATTTAAGTTGTTACATAATATTGAGCAGAGTTCCCTGTGCCCTTTGGAGGTCACAGTGGGGTTCAGAGAAGGCTCATCCCCTCCCTGATCCGGGGCTCGTGCACATCACCGGGGAAAACCAGGTCTTCAGATTTCGTTTTCCCTCTGATCCCCAGATGGCCCATGATGATAGCTTTTTCTACCTCGGCACCACCACTGGAGATATTCTAAAGATGAACCCTAGGACCAAGCTGCTGGCAGACACTGGGCCTGCCAAGGACAGATTCAGTCTGGTGAGTAGAGACCATCAAAGTCTGCTCTGCCCTGACATTTTCTAGTGATTTCTTCCTGCCACTGTGAGCACAGACTTCCGTTAAGTGTCTGTGGAGAAAAAATGACGAGTCTGTGATGGACCCGAGGCCACACCTAAATTTGCAAGGTTAAGTTGATTAGTTCGCTCAAGCCCTCCTCCCTGGTTTATATTCAGGGCAGAGGTATTCCTACGTGTCCTCAATTAGGGATCAGAATCACACCTTTTTTTCCCTCATCTTCAAAGCTCAGGGCCTGTGGCTTTGTAACCACGTTGGTTCCAGCATTTGGGCAGCCTAGTTGCCATGTGTAAGAGACATGTGCTCTTTCATTTACAAGACTATATATCATTTTATTTTCTAATCGAATAACCAGATCTTAGATTTTAGCCTCAGCTGACATTTTAAGTCATGAGCAAGACGTAGAAATTGTTCATTGTTTATATTTGCAGAATTCCTAACAATTCAGGTTAAAAGTCCAGTGAGAGATTTTGATATTTAAACCAAAATAAAAAGCCTACAATCAAAGGGTAATTGGACAGAATAAGTGCTGTTATTTCCAGTGTCCCGGAAAGTTACAAGGGCTGTTTCTACTAAACTTTGAATTTGAAAGCTGCCAGGTTCTGCACCTGCCTATCTCATGTCTGGTAATAGAACAGAAGGTTCTAACTAAGCTTAGATGCATTTCCACTTAGCCAATAGTCCCAAGAAGCTTTGAAATATTGCATCATGTTCCCGGGAAGACGTCAGAGTTTTCTTAATCACATAACTGTTTACTATTCCAGCCTTTAAGGAGGTGCATAAGAGTGAGAGAAAGCTCTAGTATAGGTAGAGAAGAGTCTAGAAATAACAGGAGATCAAGGTATAGTCCAAGCCAGTGTTTTTCAAATTATTTTTAGGAGAGGGATTCCAATATATTCAACAGATGAAAGCAAAGCAGATCAGGTTAAAGGAGTGAAAGGCTCAGAGCCCTGCCAGTTCTGACTCCTGAGATACCTCCAAAGGGCTCCATGAAACACTATGGGAGGGGCTTCCCTGGTGGCACAGTGGTTGAGAGTCCGCCTGCCGATGCAGGAGATACGGGTTCGTGCCCCAGTCCGGGAAGATCCCACATGCCGTGGAGCAACTAGGCCCTTGAGCCATGGTCGCTGAGCCTGCGCGTCTGGAGCCTGTGCTCCGCAACAGGAGAGGCCACAACAGTGAGAGGCCCGCGTACCACAAAAAAACACTATGTGAAAATTCTGATCTGGACATTTTTGCCTCCCCACCACCTGGGATGTAAGTGCCTCTCCAGAAAAGATGCTGACTGTCTTAGTGTTCCTCAAACCTGTGGCACTTAAGTCTCCTACGGATGCTTTAATACCTAATTCAGGTCCAATGGTAAATTCCATAAAGCGATGTTTCCAAGATGCCTTTTACACAAGCGGAAAGAAAAGAATTCTTTTAGGACAAAGGGATAGGAGGTATCACTGAAGACATTTGGTTTGAATATCAAGTAATCTTGGGCAGTTACCCATTTTGAAACTCTACCGAAATGTTTGCTCTATGTGTTGTAAGTCAATTATACTTCAATAAAAAACAAAAAACTAAACACAAACAAAAAAATGTTTGCTCTGTGGTTAGAGAGATAAAGAATTGGAATGGTTTCAAATGGACAGACAGCACTGGTAGGCATACAGCACTGAAATGAAGAAGATGATTATAATAATAATTTAAACAACAGTACATAGTGAACGTTGAGGGGTCAGACATGGAGCATAGCACCTTTCTTGTACTCTCATTGGAGAGAGTATCTGATGAGATATAGGTACCACTGCAAGTGTGCTTTACAGATGAGGAAAACTAAAGCACATGCCATTTAAGATCTCATGGCTAACAAGTAGTAGAACTGCTACTGGAAGCCCAGCAGACTGGCTCCAGAACCTGTGCACTTGAACAGTATCATCTATAGTTGCAAAAAAGTTTATTTAGAAATTACACGTATGTAACTTCGAAGCTTTGTGAAACTCTATCCCTTGCTTCCCTAAGTCCCTAAACAAATGCTGAAAATATTTAGCATCCAGGGTTGTCTCCTCATGGGCCAGGCATTCATCCCATGGTCCTGCTCCAGCACTTTTGGAGCTGGGGGTGGGATGCAGGAGAGGGCAGCATGCAATTCTGGTTCATGCCTTCATATTCCTGAGCCTTGGTTTCCCTTCTCAAGCGTCATGGAATGTCTTTTGAGCCAGAACAGGCAACATTCAATTTAAAGTAACTTGAAGGGACATAATATTTGTTTTGTAATATCCAAACTTCATTAAGACACAAACCTCTCAAGTCACTAGGTATATTATTATTGAGTGTTTTAAAATAAAATATTGGGGGACTTCCCTGACGGTCCAGTGATTAGCACTCCACGCTTCCACTGCAGGGGGCATGGGTTCGATCCCTGGTCGGGGAACTAAGATCCTGCATGCTCCGTGGCTTGGCCAAAAAAAAAATTTTTTTAAAAAGAAGATATTGGTTGCGCACATTTTCAGGTTAGAACTTCATAGAAGGTGATACAAAATGACCGTCATACATCCCCAGACTTTGAAGATGGCTTTGACTTTAAATATGTTTCCTATTACAGGTAAGATCACAGACGGAATGCTTTAGTTCAGAAAATACAGTCACCAAACCATAAGGGGTCTCCTGTGCTTTCTTTGGATTTCAAATACAGTCTCTTTGCATTCTAAGGGTTAAGTTCTGGTGAAAACGGTGGCACCTGAGGAACTCACGTTGCTGGGGTCGTGCTTACGTCTCTGCGCTAACTGCATTTGGGTGGATGTAAAGTGTTAATTTTTAATATATTCAGAATGCGCAGGTGGATTTGAAGGCAAGAAGCTTGGTGCAGTGTGTTTGCTGCTTCCTGGCACACGAGCTTGTTGTTGGCACCGAGGCGTCTTAGCCAGCCTGGGGGTACATCACAGGCCACACCTTGCTTAGCTTCATCCAGGGCAGCAACAGCGTGGCCCTGGCCATGCCCATTGTGTCAGGTCACACATAGATTCTTTTTTTTTTTTTTTTTTTTTTTTTTTTTGCGGTACGCGGGCCGCTCACCGCTGTGACCTCTCCCGTTGCAGAGCACAGGCTCCGGACGCGCAGGCTCAGCAGCCATGGCTCACGGGCCCAGCTGCTCCGCGGCATGTGGGATCTTCCCGGACCGGGGCTCGAACCCGTGTCCCCTGCATCGGCAGGCAGACTCCCAACCACTGCGCCACCAGGGAAGCCCATCACGCATAGATTCTTAATGATGAAACCGTTTGGCCTTTTTCTTAATGCTCTTTCTCCCCCTAGGGAGTGTCAGCTATCAGGTGCCTGAAGATGGGGGGTTTATTGGTGGGCTCCGGAGCCGGATTGCTGGTCTTCTGTAAAAGCCCCAGCTACAAACCCATCAAGTAAGTTCCAGACTCCGCAGGGTTTGGATGGGGAGAGACCCTCTAGAGGGAGGTTTGCTTAAAGCCGGGAGCTAAGTGATATTGGCAAAGAGATATTTGGTTAAAGAATCTCATCTTAGAGGCAGGAGAGATGGGGATATATGTATAGCTGATTCACTTTGTTATAAAGCAGAAACGAACACGCCATTGTAAAGCAATACTCCAGTGAAGATGTTAAAAAAAAAAAAGAAAGAAAGAAAATAAAGAAAGAAAGAATAAGATGTGTCTTTGCCCTCCCAGAACTTACAATCTGGTTTGGGGATAAGGTAGACAAACATGAAAATGTCACTATAATATGAGATGATATATAAACACAATCTCATGGTCCCAATAAATTAAAATATATAATGAATGTTGCAGAGAAGAGTACAGAAGGGAGTGATCTTGTTGGGATGGAAAGACACGTCCCAGAGGAGCAGAGGCAGCTCTTGAACTTAGCTTCAACAGAAGCCAGATACCCCTAGACACGCTCCACGTGGCCTCTGAGCTCTATGTATATGGATAGACATTGGAGAAACGAGTATCACCTGTTTTCACGCAGATGACTCTGTATTGAGCGCTTGCCATGTATCAGGCACTATTTTTAGGTGCTTGGGAAATCAATAAATAAAGCGGAGAAAAAAGAAGGAAAAAAACCATCCCTACCCTAATGGAGTCTACACTCCAGCAGGAGGGAGACGACAATAAATAATAAACAAAATAAACAAGTAAAGTACACGGTATTAGAGAGCGATGAGTACCATGGGGATAAATGAGTAGCTTGTGGAGGAGGGGGGTTAGGTTTTGAAGCAGACGGGACAGGTTGCAACTTTAAATTCAGTGCTCAGTGTAGGTCTTATGGAGAATATATTGGGACCAGTTTTGTGTTTGTATGAAGGGGAATAAAAAAAGGGGGAGGCAGCTTCAGAGCAGAGTTGGGTAGACTCTGGACCCATGAAGTGAGTATAGGAAATTAACCCTTTCATTTTTTAACCCCTTGTTTTTAATACACAAATGGACCCATTGTAATGAAGATAATTAGACTCAGAGTAATGATTACAGGGTCGGTGCTATAAATGTCTGCAGGATAACCCTGTGTACCAGCAAGGCTCAAATTGGATACTGTGATTTCCTTCTCCTTGGGTTTGTAGGTTGAGGAAGCAGCCCCCAGGAGAGGTCATGGAGGTTAGAAAGGGAACTCGGATGCTTGTACAGACGGCTGGGGGTCAGAGGTCCTGGCCTTGCCCCTGTAGCCCTGGGAACACTAGCACCTTGTATTCTTTGCAGCCCAGATGCCAAGGGTCAGTGTTTCTCAGCTGCCCTGTATGGGCTAATGTAGGGTTACCTCCGTTATCTCCAGCTGCAACCCTGTAAAGGAGGAATTATTCTGTGGTTGAGTAAACTGAGGCCCAGAGGTTTCTAACTTATCCAAGAGTCACAGAGCTCTAGTTAGTGAAGGAGCTGGGATATGACTTGGGTTCTGTCCTTTCCCCCTTAACTGTTCTGTGTCCCAACAACAAATGACTCTGTAAAATACTGCATTTCCCATGCTCGTTCCCTGCACAAGAACCCTCACTGTATTTTCATTGTCAAAACTAAGTTAGTTGCAGAGCAAGGTTGGGTTTCGAGGGCCTCGTTCATTTATATATTCTTTTTTTAAGAAAAGCTCATACTCAGTAAACATTTGGGGAGCAGGGGAATCTGAAATACCTGAAAGGTGGAAGAAGAAAAAATGAGCCCTGAAAGTTCTGGCAAACATAGCCACTATTAACACTTTGTTATTTCTTCTTGCCCGTGTTATTCATATACATTTTAAAAGAATTGTACTTTTTTAATATATAAACTTTTGTATTCTTGTCTTTTACTTAATGCAAACATCATAAATAGTTTCAGTATTACTACATGATCTTTTATGGTGGTAAAACATGTATACTCCATAACCTTTTTTTTTTTTTTTTGCGGCACGCGGGCCTCTCACTGTTGTGGCCTCTCCCGTTGTGGAGCACAGGCTCCGGACGCGCAGGCTCAGCGGCCATGGCTCATGGGCCCAGCCGCTCCGCGGCATGTGGGATCCTCCCGGACCGGGGCACGAACCCGTGTCCCCTGCATCGGCAGGCGGACTCTCAACCACTGCGCCACCAGGGAAGCCCTCCATAACCTTTTAAACATGGTTTTAGTGGCCAGGCAAATACTTTTTGAAGTCACTGCTCCATAGATCATTTAACCATTCCAACACAATTGGATACTTAGGTTGTTTCCAACTTTTTACTCTTTTAAATAAGGTTATACTGACATTCTTTGACATAAAGGGTTTTTCCCCTGATTTTAGGATTATTTCCCAGAAATGGAATTAATAAAGTGTTTAATTAATTGGCATGGTCATTTGTGCCCATTTGCTTGCCGAGAATGTTCCCTCTATCTAAATCCTACCTGTGCTACATGACCCATTTCAGACCACATTTCACAGATAAGGTCCCCTGACTATAGTAGGCCATGTGGGCCTCTCCCTTTGCTGACCATGGGCACTTAATATTGTAACCCCTGCCTTTCCAACTATGCCGCCTCCTCAAAGGCATGTCCCAGGTCACACACCTGATATGTGTCCTCTGTAATGCTTCGGACAGTTAATAAATACGCATCGATTGAGGAAATCTGCTTCTCCTCTTGCTTCTCCTTAAAGGAAAATCCAGTTACAAGGTGGCATCACTTCTATCACACTTCGAGGGGAAGGACACCAGTTCTTTGTTGGAACAGAAGAATCACACATTTATCGTCTCACCTTCACAGATTTCAAAGAGACTCTCATTACAACTTGTCACTTTGAAGCTGTTGAGGACATCGTCTTTCCATCGTAAGTAGAAGACAGTAAAAATGATAAGAACGTGGAGATTTGGTGCTGTGTGTAAGGACATGTAATTTTATTAATATACTTTCAATACCAACTAACATAATCGATCATGATAAGTCATAATAAATTATTTTTTCTCCTGAAATGTTTCTATTGTAGCGAATTATTTTAGTAGGCTTTCTATTGCCTTTACCAAGCAGCTACCTTCGTTTCATAATTCAAATTTGGGCCTCTTTAGAATGTTGGCTTTTCTAATAAATCCATCATGGAAATGGTGAACAGACTGGCAAAACTTTTCTATGTTTTCCCACTGCTGTCTGGAGAAAAGCTTAGTAGTGTCTTTTTGCAAACGTCTTTCGAGTCATTTGTTTGCACCTCTTGGGTCTTCCAGATTTGGCATGCTCGATGGCAGTGGTCATAAGATTGAGTCCTTCTGGATCTCGTTGCTGTATATCTTGGTAAATCCCTCAAAAACCCAGTGAAACAAATAACCATCAGCAGTTTTAATATCAAAAAGAGCTACAGTCAGAGTTTGGCATTATTTGAATTTGAAACCTCTTTTGTCTTTGGTGAGATTTGTTCCATGAGGTTGGTCACAGTTTTTGCTCTGAACTTCCTCAGTGTTTCACTTGAATTTACAAAACTCAAAGTCATTGTTCTATAGGTAGCAAGACTCTCTTTGAAAACTTGATCCTTAAGATCACAAAATGTAGTTTTGGTTCCATGAGTCTTTCCAAGTTTTTTTTTTTTTTTTTTTTTTGCTGTACGCGGGCCTCTCACTGTCGCAGCCTCTCCCGTTGCGGAGCACAGGCTCCAGACGCGCAGGCTCAGTGGCCATGGCTCACGGGCCCAGCCGCTCCGCGGCATGTGGGATCCTCCCGGACCGGGGCACGAACCCGCGTCCCCTGCATCAGCAGGCGGACCCCCAACCACTGCGCCACCAGGGAAGCCCTCCATGAGTCTTTGTGATTAGGTTCTCCCAAATATTTCTATTAGTGAAAATAGCTGGTGCCTCCCATTAGGTGAATCTTTATTTGAAAACTGGTCATTTCCTTTCTGTATCACTTTTCCTCTCTTTTTCTAAGGAGCTTGGTAGAATCAATCTGTAAAATTATTTGGTCCTGGTGCCTTTTGCAAGGGTAAGTTTTTAAATACCTTTTCAATTTCTTATGGAGTCTTTATTTAGGTTTTGTACTTTTTTTTCTTTTTTTTTTAACAGCTCTATTGAAATATAATTTACGTATCATAAAGTTCACCCATTAGAGTGTACAGTTCAATGGTTTTTCTAGGGGCATATTTACAGAGTTGTGCAACCATCACCATAATCTAATTTTAGAACATTTTATATCTCCCAAAGAAACACACTAGCAGTCACTTTAAGCCTATAAGGTTCAGCTTTCAGCTACCCAAACTGAGCACAGTTGATGAATGTACTGTGCTCAGCTAAAGGTAAAAAACTCTCTTAAAAAGGTAAAAAAAAAATGCTCAAATTGATCCCATGAGCTCTGTCCTCAAAAACAGAATCTTAAAATTAAAAAAAGAAAGAAAAAAACAATAGAATTTTTCAAAAGAAAAATAGTATATCCTCTCTGGTCTCTGCCTGCTTTTTCTTCCTTTTGAGGTTTCCCCCCTACATGTAGAATGCAGCTGGCACACAGTAATTTGGGCAGTTTTTAAATTTTAATTAATTAATTTTTTGTTGCACCACACGGCATGTAAGATCTTAGTTCCCCAGCCAGGAATCGAACCCACACCCTCTGTGGTGGAAGGTAGAAGCGCAGAGTCTCAACCACTGGACCGCCAGGGAAGTCCCTGCATTTCTTTTTTAATAAATACATTTATTTATTTATGGATCTACGGCTGCGTTGGGTCTTCGTTGCTGCGCGCGGGCTTTCTCTAGTTGCGGAGAGCTACTCTTCGTTGCGGTGCACGGGCTTCTCTTGCGGTGGTTTCTGTTGTTGCGGAGCACGGGCTCTAGGTTCTCGGGTTTCAGTAGCTGTGGCTCGTGGGCTCTAGAGTGCAGGCTCAGCAGTTGTGGCGCACGGGCTTAGTTGCTCCGCCTCACGTGGGATCTTCCCGGACCAGGGCTTAGGCCCGCGTCCCCTGCATTGGCAGGCGGATTCTTAACCACTGCGTCACCAGGGAAGCCCCGTCTTCAGGATTTTTGGTTCTTATTGTTGTTCATTTTATCTGGCTTTTATAAACGTTATCTGTGGGAAGTTTGTGTGACCACTTCACTGCTCCAACATCACAAGCGTATGTTTCTGGATATATGCCCAGGAGTAGGATTTTATTTTATTTTATTTTTTTGACTGTGCCACGCAGCTTGTGGGATCTTAGTTCCGCGACCAGGGATTGAAGCCGGGCCACGGCAGTGAAAGCTCTGAGTCCTAACCACTGGACTGCCAGGGAACTCCCCAGGAGTGGGATTTTAGCTGGGTGGGAAGGAGCACACATACTTAGTGTACCATCTTGATCCAATCAATTTGGAACTTAATCTCTCAGATCCTAAACTCAGGAGGTTTTTGGACTAGGCTTAATTCCTGAGGAAGTGGACTGTCCATCTCGGGGAGGGAGAATTTGGAAAGTTCTCTAGGTAGATTCATTCCGTGATACTTGATTTTCATAGGAGTCCATATGCTTCTTTAAGAGCTCATGTTGGGACTTCCCTGGTGGTACAGTGGTTAAGAATCCGCCTGCCAATGCAGGGGACACGGGTTCGAGCCCTGGTCCGGAAAGATCCCACATGCTGCAGAGCAACTAAGCCTGTGCACCACAACTACCGAGCCTGCACTCTAGAGCCCACGCGCCACAACTACTGAGCCCTAGTGCCTAGAGCCCGTGTTCTACAACAAGAGAAGCCACAGCAATGAGAAGCCCGCGCACCACAACGAAGAGTAGCCCCCGCTCGTCGCAACTAGAGAAAGCCCACGAGCAGCAACGAAGACCCAACACAGCCAAAAATAAATAAATGAATTAAAAAGAAAAAAAAAGAGCTCATGTTCCCCCAAGGAGGAGCTCATTCACTGAAGGCAGTGTCTGACATAAAACATTTCTTATTTCGATAAATATTACCACTCCAATGTTGGTTTGATTTGATCTCTGTTAATCAGAATTGCCAGGAGCAAGGAGCTCCTGCTTTCCTGTTCCAGCACTTGCTGTTTCTTTTTTTAAAAAAAATATTTATTTATTTATTTTATTTGGCTGCGCCGGGTCTTAGTTGTGGCATGCATGCAGGATCAAGTTCCCTGACCAAGGATCGAACCCAGCTGGGCCCCCTGCATTGGGAGCGTGGAGTCTTAACCTCTGGACCACCAGGAGAGTCCCAGAGCTTGCTGTTTCTAGGTGGTAGTCCAGCATCATAATTTTACCTCTGAGTCCCAAAGCTAAGTATGTGGAAATGATCCACTTATTTTTCCATTCATTCCAAAGTGAGTAGATTTTAACCTCAGAGAGAGGGACTCTCTTTTTATGGATGTGCTTATGCTGATAGGTAGGAATTTCTTGAGAGGTATTTAAATCTAAAAGCCCAGTCTCCACAAGGACTTTAGCTAGAAATGCATACTTTATTTTTCTGGACACGCCCTGTGGCATGTGGGAATTTAGTGCCCCCAGCCAGGGATGGAACCGTGCCCCCTGCAGTGGAAGCGGGGAGTCTTAACCACTGGACCACCAGGGAAGTCCCTAGAAATGCATACTTATAAAGCAGATGGTCTTTATTGTACCCTGGTATGACTCCTTTTTCTCAAATTGGAATAATCTGTAATTTTGGGGGCATTTTTCATTATATTTACGAGTTGTCCATTGGGGAAAAAAAAACCCAACAGACCAATTACTATGGGTTTTTCTTCCTTGTTCACAATCTCATATTTTCTCATAACTAAGCAAAGAAGTATTGTGGGTTGTCTGCAAACATGAATTCTAGAACCCTTGTCATTTTCTTCTTTGAAATTTTAACAAGATTGTCTCCTTTACAGGAAAAGGTTTGTTTAGTCTCTTTTAATATAAATATTCCACAGATGTATTTCTTCTCATGTGTTACTTGCGATCAACAGGACACTGAAAGACTTCTAAATTGGCATTTTCCTTTTGAGCAACTTTGTCCCAACCCTTCGTAAGAAAAAAGACTATGAAAGAATTTTTTTTTTTTTTTGGCCGCACCACGTGGTCTGCAGGATCTTAGTTCCCCGACCCGGGGTTGAACCCGTGCCCCCTGCAATGGAATTGCAGAGTCCTAACTGCTGGACTGCCAGGGAAGTCCCAAGGCTATGAACGATGGTCCACAGGTGGTTCGAGGGCATCACATGCCATTTTACACAAAAAATCTGTAAGGCCATCAAGCTTGAGATAATAGGTGTCTAAAGGCATCCTTCCCTCCATCCTCGCGAAGGCCATTTTAGTGTCAGACCGGCACCTGAGAAACACTGTGCATCTCGTATGGCTGCATCCCTTATCCTCTCGGTGGCTTCTTTGCAGTGGCACCGCTGAGCTCTTTGCCACCTGTGCCAAGAAGGACATCCGGGTGTGGCACACGCTGTCCAACAGGGAGCTGCTGCGGATCACTGTGCCCAACATGACCTGCCGTGGCATCGATTTCATGAGGGACGGCAAGAGCATCATTTCCGGTAAGGTCGGTGTGCCGGGGTTTGGCTTCGGGCCCCGGCTGTGGCTTTGGTTCTCGTCATTCTTATCCTACCAGGCGCGACATGGGGATGACCTGGAACAGACTCCCACTGTCCACTGGCTTCTCATCTAGCCTCTCTCTGGAATTCCCGTCCAGCTGGGATTCCTTCTGAGCTGGGAATTACCAAGCCCCAATCTCTCTTCCCCCACGTTGCTGCATAGAGCATGTTGCTTTCTCTCTAGCAAGGAAATTCAGTCAATCATTTACAAAGTGGATTTGAGGCCTTAGCGAGTCCAGGGCACTTGAATGAGAACCCTTTTTGTTGTTCAAGAGATTAAAAACTACTTAAACTAAGTTATAGCGCCAAGGGAATTTTTTTTTCATTCAGTTGATTATGTGATGCCAAAATATTTTAACATAAATTGTAGACACCATGATATTCTACCTCTAACTACTTCAGTATGCATCTCTAAAAATATTTTCCTATAAAATCCTAATTTCTTAATATTGTTTATGTTCAATCCATATACAGATTTCCCCAGTGGTCAAAAGTGAATTCACTGGTTCACATGAATGAAAAGTCAAGTAGGTCTTTAGGGGCAGCTATTTAAACAGTGATATCAGGAGACTTCCCCGGCAGTCCAGTGGTTAGGACTCTGCACTTCTACTGCAGGGGGCAGGGGTTTGATCCCTGGCTGGGGAACTAAGATCCCACATGCTGCGACACCACCAAAAAAAAAAATAATAATAATAAATAAAATAAAATAAAACCCATCTCATCCCCTCTTTCCTTGGTTCTGTCTCCTCGTGTTGGATTCTCCCCTGGGGCGTGTCTTCTCCACAGAGCAGTCACCGGAAGCTCTTACCTTACATTACACTTAGAACGAACAAACCCCGGGGTCAAGAATCTTGGAGTCCCCATCACCTGCTCTTTTCCTCTAATACCCCACCCCCGTCTCCCCCCAATGGCTCCCCCTTCAGAGTATATCCAAGATCCCATCCATCTCATCATCTCCACCCTCGTCTCAGCCACCACCTTCTCTCTCCTAGATTATTCTAGAAGCTTCCTACCAGGACTCCCTGCTCTGCTCTTGCCCATTACTCTTCTCCCCCGATCTGCTCTCAACACAGATGCCAGAAAACTCTTTAAAGTGTAAGTCAGATCGTGCCATTTCTAGGGCTCAACGGTCCTTTCCTTTTTAAAAATAAAAGACAGGGCTTCCCTGGTGGCGCAGTGGCTGAGAATCTGCCTGCCAATGCAGGGGACACGGGTTCGAGCCCTGGTCTGGGAAGATCCCACATACTGCGGACCAACCAGGCCCGTGAGCCACAACTACTGAGCCTGCGCGTCTGGAGCCTGTGCTCTGCAGCAAGAGAGGCCGCGACAGTGAGAGGCCCGTGCACCGCGATGAAGAGTGGCCCCGCTCGCTGCAACTAGAGAAAGCCCTCGCGCAGAGACGAAGACCCAACACAGCCAAAAATAATTAATTAATTAATTAATTAAAAAAAAAAGACAAAGTCCCTGCAATTGCCTGCAAGGTCCCCCCTGACTTCTCTCCCCCCAAGCCCCACCTTCTTACCTCTGACTTCGTCTCTTACTGCTCAGCCCCCCGAGCCATACGTGCTTCTTTGCTCTTCCTATGTTACACATAGGGCCTTTGCTAGAGCTGTTCAGTCTGCCTGGAATGTTCTTTCCCCAGAGAGCCCCATGACTCATTTCCTCACCACCTCACCGCCTCGAATCTTGGCGGAAATGGGATCCACCTTGAGCATCCTATTTAAAATTGCTAAGATCCAGAACTGATGCTGGAGGTGATGAGGGGCAGCCAGCCAGGTGAAGAGCTGGGTAAAGAGCACAGCAGGAAGAGGGAACAGCAAGTGCAAAGGCCCTGAGGTGGGAAATTACTTGGTGTGTTTGAGGGATAGAAAGAGGACCAGCGTGTCTGAAGCTTAGAGGGTAAGGTTGGGCTCAGGGTTGAGGGAGAGTAGTAGTAGAAGAAATTGAAGGGGTAGGGAGGGAGCAGAGACTAGTTACTCTAGAGAATTAAGGAGTTGATTTTCATTGTAAGTGCAGTGGGGAAAAGCTTTTTGAAAGTTCTTCCTCAAGGAGGTGAAATGATTTTAAGAAGTTCACCCTGGCCCCTGCATAAATAATTGATTGCAGGAGGGCAAGAGTCTCAGGCTAGGGAGAAAGCTGTTATAATAATCCAGGAGAGAGATGCTGGTGGCTTGGACAAAGGTGGTCCCAGGGGAAGGGTTGAGACGTGGCCAGATTTACTGTGTTCAGATTGTAATGCTGATGGGACTTGTGATGGATCGGAGGTTGGGTTGGGTTGGGTGGACGGCATAGAGAGGAATCAAGGATGGCTCTGAAGTTCTTGGCTTGAGCAGCTGTTTGGGTGGTGGCGACTTTTATTGAGACGGGGAAGATGATGGGAGTGGGAGAAGAAGCATCAGGTTTAAAGTGGGGGCAAGGGGTGGGAAGGCAACATTTATTTGCAGGTGTTAAGTTCTGCCTCCCAGAGGCATGATCGACCAGCCGCTTGAATGTGCAAGTTGTGCGGCTCATGGGAGAGGTGGGAGCTGGCCTCCCGCTTCTCTCTCCTGGGATGGGGCTCACCTGGAGGCAGGTTCAACTAAGGCAAGTCGCTCATTTCCCTCAGGAGGTGTGGCCAGTTTGGGGAATCGGGGAAAAGGGGGCTATGATTCCTGGCAGCTGGTGGGAGATCGGCCTCTTCCCTCCATCACCACCACTGCCCCCAGTCCTGTCTCTCACTTAAGATTTAAGAGAGCCGCAGTCTGCCGAGACCACGAGTATACTCATCCTGCCTGCCTTTGTTTCCCTTTCGTGCCAGCGTGGGACGACGGTAAGATCCGAGCCTTTGCCCCAGAGACAGGCCGGCTGATGTACGTCATTAACAACGCCCACAGGATTGGAGTGACGGCCATCGCCACCACCAGTGACTGTAAAAGGGTCATCAGCGGCGGTGGGGAAGGGGAGGTATTATTCTCGAAGGCAGAATCTTTTTAAAATAGCCCTTGGTTCAGAGCAACTGCCTCATAGCAGGCCACTAATTTGATTTTTTTCACCTGTACTAGGAATCAGGCAGGACCAAATTAAGATTTTTGATGAAACTCTGAAATACCTCATAAATTAAAGTTCTAATAATATAAATACACATATCAATATTTTTGTTCCCAGAAAGGACATTTAGGATACAGACATGAAATCATTCTACAGGGAATTGAGCTAGGAATCCAAGTTGGTGTTTTGCCAGAGTTTTAGAATACTTTTTTTCTCCTTCAAAAACCAGTTATATCAATTGTCTTTATCTTATCTTGTAAAGGAGATGCTATTTTTAGAATTGATTCTTTCATCTACCCAGATGCTTCGACCATCACTTCAAAATTATTACACTCGACCTTTTCGTTCCATCATTTCAAGGAGCCTAAAACATCTTTTTAGGGAGAAGAAAGATACAGCATCTTCACGTAGCCTTTGGCAGAGTTTGGATCAAACCCGTTAGTGGCTGAATGTTCGGGTTCTGGGGCCACATTGCCTGGGCTCCGATTTCACTTCTGTCACTTCCCAGCTGTGTGACCTAGGGTGTGTGCTTTAACCTCTCTGTGCTTCAGTTTCCTGTAAAAGTAAAGTATAAAGTGAAGATAGCAATACTCCAATTAGTGAGATTTTTTTTACACTCTTTATTTTGTACGAAGTCTTCAGAATCTGGTGTGCATTTCACGATCAGAGCACATCTCCATGTGGACTAAACCCTGCAGATGCTCCACAGACACACCTAGTCCTAGACCATCCCCCTGCTCTCTGCCATTATCACCCTCGCGGCTCTGTTCCCTTCCCTCATCCCTTCAGCCACGCTGTTGCTAACACCCACAGCATCCTTGCTTGCTCCCTCAGCCTTTGGGGGCATCGACCCTGCTGAGGAGGGTTACAGGAGGGAATCGCACAAAACAGATTCGTCGCCCCCAGCCCTGATCGGCAGTCTTTTCACAATGCCCGCTCCCATTCCCCACAGCTACTCCAGACCTTTTCTTCCAAGAACATAGTCTTCAAGGTCTTTGTAAGTACTAGAGACCAGGGCTGCTGGTCCGCGGGGGTGCACCGGTCTGAATCCTGGGATTGCTAAGGTACTCTTAAGTATTTTATTTCCACTTTCATTGGCCGTTACCTGAGTTTATACCCAAACCTCCCTGCCATCCCCCAGCTAATGGTCGGCACATCCAAGGCTCCCGTCCTGTGCTGTTTGGCTGGTGCCCACACCACACTGGCTAGAACATCTGCATCTCACCCTGGCTAGAGAGCCACTGCCTGCCTCCATACATTCAAGATTCTGGATCTGTTTGTTTTCTCTGGCAATAGTCATCACCCTGTCCCATGTCAAGACATACTGAGTGGGCTTCCCTGGTGGCGCAGTGGTTGAGAGTCCGCCTGCCGATGCAGGGGACGTGGGTTCATGCCCTGGTCCGGGAAGATCCCACATGCCGCGGAGCGGCTGGGCCCGTGAGCCATGGCCGCTGAGCCTGCGCGTCCGGAGCCTGTGCTCCGCAACAGGAGAGGCCACAACAGTGAGAGACCTGTGTATCGCAAAAAAAAAAAACAAAAACAAAAACAAAAAAACATGCTGAGTTATTTGAACACCATAGCAAGGAAGATGGCCTGGCTCATTTGGGATAACCTCACGCTTCCTCATCTTCTTGACTAAGAAAGTGTCTTTGAATGTTTTTCTTACTTCATTTAAGGTTATTTTCCTCTTGTCAGGTGCAAATAAGTTAGTCTGTTATTACTGATCCCAACACTAGTTTTCAATTTAGTGTTCAACTAGACCGTGGCTCCTCTGTTGTCTTTTATCACTTATACAAAATAATTTCTGCTCTTCTTATGTTTTAGAAGTCCAACACGTTCATTATAAGAAGCATCTGACTACATTACTATGTTCTCTGGTATAGTTGTGACAGAGCGTTTATCCATTACATGTCCTACTGTTATAACCAAATAACTTTCCTTTCTACTTACCCTTTGTATTACAGTTAGGGCATCGTACTTGCCAGTTTTGAAATTTTGTGTGTAGGTAGTTGTATCACCTCTGCATTTCATTTCAAGATAGCAAAGGGATATTAGACAATATTTGTTACTGAAAGTTGGGTGTTGGCTTCCGTGGAGTTGAGAACCACTGATTTTAAATGATTGAGACAGCAGCTGATGTGAAAGTTTAAATATGGCTCTGGGTACCCAAGAGATTCCCTGATGGAGGCAGGACTTTGAGAGCAGTGCTCAGCAGAAACGAGCAGACATGTTGTTTCACCCGGTTTAGCCGCAGCCCCTGCATTACTGGTTTTAGCAGCGGGTGTCCGATATATTTCTCAGTCCTAAAGTAAAAACTGGTGTAGGCTCCCTGGTAGGCATCTCCCTGGCTCCGTGGAAGAATATTCCCACCCTGCAACTTGGCATCCCTACCTCACTCGACTGAGATGAGGACAGGGAATTAGAAAAAGCAAGTCAGCCCAGGAGGTGAGAAAGCTCTTGGAATCTTTTTATTTTTTACTTTTTTTTAACCCCCTTCAAAAATTCCCAAGATGGAATTGAGAGCCTGTGCTTTGTGGCTTGCAGGTGAGGGTGTGGCAGATAGGCCACCAGACCCAGAAGCTGGAGGAGGCCCTGAAGGAGCACAAGTCCTCCGTGTCCTGTATCAGGGTGAAGAAGAGCAACGAGGAGTGCGTCACGGCCAGCACGGACGGCACCTGCATCATATGGGACCTCGTGTAGGTACCAGTGATGGGGAGGACCAAGTGATGCAGAACTCAATCCCAGCATTTTATTGAACTCAAGGGAAGACTCAAACAAAGGGTAGAGGGCTTCCCTGGTGGCGCAGTGGTTGAGAGTCCGCCTGCCGACGCACGGGACACGGGTTCGAGCCCTGGCCCGGGAAGATCCCACGTGCCGCGGAGCAACTAAGCCCATGAGCCACAACTACTGAGCCTGCGCTCTAGAGCCCGTGAGCCACAACTACTGAAGCCTGTGCGCCTAGAGCCCGTGCTCTGCAAAAAGAGAAGCTCCCACAATGAGAAGCCCCATGCACCGCAAAGAAGAGTAGACCCCACTCACTGCAACTAGAGAAAAGCCCGCGTGCAGCAACGAAGACCCAATGCAGCCAAAAATAAATAAATATATATATATTTTAAAAATAGTAAATAAGCTCTCTCAGGAAGAGAAAGTCATGTTTCACAGCTCTGGAATCTATTTTTCAGGCGTCTTAGGAGGAATCAGATGATCCTGGCTAACACCTTATTCCAGTGTGTTTGTTACCACCCTGAAGAGTTCCAGATCATCACCAGCGGGACAGACAGAAAGGTAAGAGTCAAGATCTTTCTGGTACAAGAGAAGAGCAGTGACGCCTTGTGGCTGAGGGTACAGGCCCTGGAGTCAGGCCATGCCAGTTCAAACCATGGGTTTGCTGGTGATCCGCCGTGTCAGTTTGGAAATGCTACATAACGTTTTGGGGTGCCTTTGCTTCCTTTTCTGCAAAATGGAAGTGACGACACCACTGACCTCATGCAGTTGCTGTGGGGATTAAAGTCATGATTGAATATGATGCTAAAAGCAGGGGGCCTGGCACAGAGCGGGCGCTCAGTAAGTACTGGTTTTGATTATGACGACATTTCTAAGGCTGGAAGTGTTGTGCCCAAAGGAGCTGTCACTTTGATTAAATTCAAATTGAATGACAATAGAGCTCATCTCTCATCACCCTACTTTGTCAATATATTAAAAATCTCTTAAGCTAGGGAGTCCATGTCCTTCAGTGAAAATTGGCCATTATTTGGGGGGGGAACATTTCCCCCTTGGAGCAAGCAGGAGGCTTCAGGAGAGAGACACATGGAAGGGCAAGGAAGCTGGGGTGTCTCCCACCCTGCCAGCCACATCGGATCAGCCAAATCTTGGCCTGATTACCTGCACATCCAATTACTGGGTTTGAATACCCCTAATGTAGACTTTGAGATAATTGAAGAAGAGTTTGCATATTTATTGTTTTGCCAGATACAGGCTAAGTTCATGGAGTTAAAAGTATTGAGGGAAAAATACAAAAGGTACCTTCCCTCCCCACCTCCACCCCCCAAATTAGAATCTAGGAGTGGGGTTTTTTCCTGTTTAAGCTTCCCAGGTGATTGGGAACGACTGCCTGAGACACTTTGTCATAAAAACCCAAGGAATGCTGCCTGGTCCAACCAGGATCTGCCCGACACACACAGAATGTTCTGGGAGGGCGTGAAGAACTGCCTCTGTGTTCCAGTCTCTGTAGATTGTTAGGTTTCTTTGTGTCTCATCTGCCCAAACTGGCCTATGCCTGCCCATCCCCCAACCTGTGCTTGACTTGTGGTCTAAGTGGGCTTCCTCTTGGCACTGGGGTGGGAGGGATATTAGGGAGTTAATCACCACGTCACTATAAATGCTTTGATGGACGGTTCATATTGTTTCTAAATTAGTGTGATGTCTGCCATATTCTAGGTTTCAGCTTTTGAGGCTTGAAACAGTCTATTTCCCTCTTATTTGAATTTTGACCAGAATATTCCAACCATAAATCACAAATCTGTCCAACTACTCTAAGTGCTGGGGACATGACAGTGTCCCTGCTGTCATGGAGCTTACCTACCTTCTGTATTAATTTTGGGTGGGAGGGGATGGAATGGGATAGTACACATGTAAATGAGTCCATGAAAGAGCAATGAGTAATAAGTGAACAAGATGATACGAGATGGTGAAAGAGCTAAAAAAATATATAGAACAGGCTATAGGATAATGGCTGGGAGAAGGAAGCTGTTTTAGCAAGGATGGTCAGTGAGGCCTCCTTAAGGAGGTGGCGCTTGAGCTGAGGCCTGAGTGCCAGGAGGACCCAGCCATGCTTTGATCTCAGGGAAGACCATCCCCGGCAGAGGACGCTTGGGAAAGCCCAGGGGAGGCTCACTTTGACTTCCCTGGTCAAGGAAGCTGGTCATCAAGCACCAGTGACTTACATCGATGGGATTCCTGAGAAACTAGGATTTTGGCATGCTTTCATACTCCTTTATGTTTTTACTATGAAATCAGAACTTTATTGTTAAAGTGACCGAGCATCGATAGAAACTATAAAGCAAAATAAATAAATAAAAAGAAAAGAAAAATTTTAAATAGCAGACACCATTTCTAGCTAAAATCAGAGGAATACAGATTCCTGGCGTAATGACGGGAACACAGGAAGTTGCCATCAACATGAAACAAAGAGAAAGTTCTGGGTGAAATACCCAAGTTCCCACTCCTGATTCCTGGTCAAGGGCTCTATGTTTAGATAGAAATTTTTTTTTTTTTTTTTTTTTGCGGTACGCGGGCCTCTCACCGTTGTGGCCTCTCCCGTTGCGGAGCACAGGCTCCGGACGCGCAGGCTCAGCGGCCATGGCTCACGGGCCCAGCCGCTCCGCGGCACATGGGATCCTCCCGGACCGGGGCACGAACCCGTGTCCCCTGCATCGGCAGGCGGACTCTCAACCACTGCGCCACCAGGGAAGCCCTAGAAAGAAATTTTATTTGTGAATTGGTTGTACATTTACAAAGTTAAAAAAAAAAAAAAGCATAAAAGCAGTATATTCAGAGAAAAATCTCCCTTCCTTGAGCCCCTGTCTCTTTTCCACCCCTAACCCAGTTCCTTGGCCCAGGAGGGGGCGGGGGTGTGTGTGAGGATGCGGGTGGAATATATGATCAGTCTCTGTTTAAACCCAGCCCTGCGGAATGTTCTGTTGCTTTGAGGCAGAAGAGAAGGTTTGGAATAAGGGTGGGGTGAGGAAGAGGGAGGGCCAGCCGCGGTGAGAGCTCACTTTTTAAGGCCCAGTCTCCAGAACTTTCCAGAACTGCTCATTCCCCAAGCTGGAGGAAGGAAATGCTTTCCCCTCCCGCCAGGCCTAAAGAAAGCTTCACTTTCCTCCTCTTGAGCAGAATTGGGAAAGTGGATGCAGTGGCCGCTTCCTTCTCTCCTTTACAGCTCCCTTCAGGCTCAGTCTGCGCCATCTGACCGAAAGCACTCTCTGTCTCAATCCAGTTTATCGGCATATCAACACCTCTTTAAATTGAGTGCAAATTTTAAAGCCACTACTAAAAATATTAAAATGATTTCTCCACCCCCTGCTTTAGCCTATTTATAATTTCAGCTGGTGTATCATCCCGGGTGTATTTTTGCCGTCTGCTATATAAAGTAGAACCTTCTTTTGTTAGCATGCGTGTGGATGATTTCACTGAGCTGAACCCCGCCTCATGCTTCTTTCTCGAATTCCAGATTGCTTACTGGGAAGTGTTTGATGGGTCAGTAATCAGAGAGTTGGAAGGTTCCTTGTCCGGGGCTGTCAATGGCATGGATATCACCGTGGAAGGAGTGCACTTTGTCACAGGTCAGTCCTGGGATAAGAGAAGAAAGCCAAGCCCAGCTTATTTAAATGGGAAAGTGGAACTCCCAGGCGGGAGGCAACTGGAAGTGACCACAAAAGGGTCTAAAGGGCAACGTGGTTAGATTCAGGCCCGAACACTGCAGCCGGTGTGGCTGGGAAAGAAAACTCCAGAAGCCACATTTCAATGAGAGGAAACATTTGCTCATGAGCCTTAGGGACACAAATATAAACCTAAGCTTCCACTGCGTGGTTTTTTTGTGGTGGACAGCGATGAAAGAAATGGGCCTTTACACGATATTGTAAACCAATTATACTTCAATTTAAACAAATTAATTAATTAAAAAAGAAAGAAAGAAAGAAATGGGCCTTTACATGGGCTGGGCTGTCCAGCCTGCCTTGCTCTGCTATTTCCTACTGAAGTCTTAAATGCCAGGCTTTTCGGTCAGCATTTCCAGGGGGCATTTGCCACACAATGTGCCCACTGCAACAGCATCAGTCCCATTTCTTGCAGCCTCTTTGATTCTTCCGGACAGTAACCAGTTAATGTTCCAAATCAATAAAAGTTTCACAAACACATTTATGTAAAGCATGATATAAAATTAGACATGGTATGATCCTAATCACATATTCAGATGTATATCTGTGTAACTTACAGAGAAAAGACCGGAAGGAACTAAACCAAGATGTTACTAGTGGTTCTTTCTGGATGGTGGGATCAAGGGTGATGTCACCTCTTTACATTTTTTCCCCCCAAATTAACTACAACAGATCTAGATTTTTATAATCAAGGAAAAGAGTGTTTATAAAGAAAGGTTTTTCTTCCTTTAAATCGGCACATGGGGAATGTATTGAAAACGATCCAGTAATTTAAAATCAGGACTGTTTCTCTCTGTTCTGTTGCAGCAATGCCGTGTAACTGCTTTGTCATTTTCAGGTGGAAATGACCGTCTTGTCAAAGTTTGGGATTACAATGAGGGTGAAGTGACTCACGTTGGGGTGGGACACAGTGGCAACATCACCCGCGTCCGGATAAGCCCAGGAAATCAGTACATCATTAGCGTGAGTGCCGATGGGGCCATTTTGAGATGGAAGTACCCATTTCCCTCATGAAACATTGGAGACCTCCTGGATTCACAGCATTGAATACCGTCCTGTTGGAGGCTGAGCTTAGATAACTCCACGACTAGTCTTGCTTTCTCACACCTGTGTGTCTGTGCTTTGGTCAAAATACTTTATCTACAAGTTTCTCCTTTCCTTTATAGAATGCATTTTACATTCTCGAATTGTATATTAAAACTGAGACGTGTTCAAGAATAATTCGTCCAGACTGTAAAGTTTTTTTATTATGAGTAAGTTCCCAGTTGTTGGTTTCTTTTCATAATCTCCCTTCTATGACTCTGCAAAACCCACAGCCCTTCCTCATAATTTGTCCACAGATAACCATTGCTGTTAGTCTCTAAAAATAAGGAAGGTGAATTTACCTTCTTTTTTTTTTTTTTGCGGTACGCAGCCCTCTCACTCTTGTGGCCTCTCCAGTTGCGGAGCACAGGCTCCAGACGCACAGGCTCTGCGGCCATGGCTCACGAGCCCAGCCGCTCCGCGGCATGTGGGATCTTCCCGGACCGGGGCGCGAACCCACGTCCCCTGCATCGACAGGCGGACTCTCAACCACTGCGCCACCAGGGAAGCCCCGAATTTATCTTCTTAATCAGCATTTCATTGGTCAAGCTGCCTGGGGCAAGACGTGGGTTTGGATCCAGATCTTGGGTGGGGTTTTTGTTTTGTTTGAACTCTCTGATACTCCGTTTTGTAAAGCAAGAATACCTGCTCAAAAAGTGATTGTGAGAATTAAGTGAAATAATGTATTAAAGCATCGGCAGCGTTCATGACACAGAGTAGAAACTTCAATACGAATTATGGTGCTTTCTCAAAGAAAATGTGTGTCGGGGATCTTGGGGGTAATTATCAAAGGTGAAATTTCATAGATGTTTTTCTGGAGTTAACCATAAAATCTTTCTCCTCTGCTTACCATTAGAAGAGCGATGGAATGGACCTTGTGTATTGACCGTCCAACCAGGGACGGTGTCCTTTTCCAGGGAGCGTAAATAACGGTATTTCCCATAAACACTTCAAGTCTCTAATTCACAGGACAGTCTTTTGTTCTGTGCATATTCTTTATCCTTTACCTAATGCTTTTTTTCGCCCCCTGCATCAGGTAACCAACCTGCTGCTGCCCTATTTGACATATCAAGGTGGATATTTAATAAATGATGACCACTTTATTCATCAGATAATAAGTAACATTTCAGGGCATTCATGTGATAAGCCTCCTGCTAATCTCTTGTTGAGCTAGAAATTGATGAGAAATTCACTTTGCGAGACTGCCGGATTAACGTGACAGTTACAAGATAACGTGAGGGAGGTCCCCAGGGAATCAAGGGCAAGGCAATGCCAAGTCAGTTCTTATTGGGCAACAATTCAGCTGGGATTTTGCGTTAAGGAGTGAACGTGAGACCTCCTGGGAGGCGCGCCCGGGAGCTGGAAAACTTCCTGGTGAGCAAATACTGAGGCTGGAAAGATCTAAGCTGCGGGGTTGTGTCAGTCCACAGACCCTGCTCGAGTTCCGGCTTCTCTGCTTACGGGTCGTGTGGCCTCAGCCCATTGCGTTAACCTCTCTGAGCCCGTTTCTCCACCAAATAAACCGAGGACGGTCAAGTCTCGCTTGCAAGTTTTGATAAACGCCCTAACCTAGTCTGTAATTTAAACAAGCAAACCACAACCAATCCCGGGTGTTTCTACACGCGCCTTCCAGTTCGGGTCCCAGGATGGCGGGTCCCGCAAAGGCTCTGCCTCCCCTGCGGGGCAGACGGGCTGGAAGGAGGTGGCGCCATCTGTCCGCACACACCTGAGCCTGCGGCGGAACCAGCGGTACCAAGGTACTCTCCACCCGTTCACCGCCCCCAGGGCGCGTCTCTCGCTACGCCGGAGGCTGCCCTCTGGGGAACCTTCCTTTCCCTTCTTTTCACCTTCGCCTGGAGGTAATTACAAGAAATTTAGCAACAGCCACGGCTTTGCGATTTACTAGGGCGTTCACATTTATCATTCCTCTATTACTTTCACAGCTTGAAGGCTGGGAGCGGACTAGGAGCAGAGGTTAAATTCAGGTCGGTAGGTTTAGGAGAGGTTAGGAAGTGGGAGGGAACCTGAGCTCTGCGCTCCAGTGCTTTTATTCCTGGTCCGAGCGGCGGGGGCGGGACCCGACGGGGGTGGGGGCGGCGGGGCGCTGCCCGGGGCGGGCCCTACGGCCTGATTCCCGCGCGGGGCGGGGAGGCCCCGCCCTTGGCTCCGCCTCCGCCCGATTCCCGCACACCTGGCCCGCAGGTAGCCGGCTCCCGGGTGCCTTTCCGAGCCTGGAAGGGCCTGTTGGCTGCTCGTCTGTCCGGCGTCTGGAGGCTGGGGCCTCCGCTCCGGGAGGGGCGCCGGCGGGAGCCATGGACCCGGGCGCGGGGGCCGCGCCCGGAGAGGGGGCGCCCGCGCCCCGGCCCCGCCGCCGCCGCTCCCTGCGCCGCCTGTTTGGCCGCTTCCTGCTGGCGCTGGGCAGCCGCTCCCGCCCCGGGGACTCGCCGCCCCGGCCCCAGCCCCAGCCGGGACACGGCGATGGCGACGGGGAGGGAGGTTTTGCTGGCCCCCCGGGCCCGGATCCAGCTGCTCCCGGAAGCCCCGGGGAGGAGTGCCCGCCCCGACCCCAGCCCCAGCTCCCCGCCGGCGACGGGGCGCGGATCCCGGGAGCTCAGGGCTTGAAGAACCACGGCAACACCTGTTTCATGAACGCCGTGGTGCAGTGTCTCAGCAACACCGACCTGCTGGCCGAGTTCCTGGCGCTGGGGCGCTATCGGGCGGCGCCGGGCCGCGCCGAGGTCACCGAGCAGCTGGCGGCGCTGGTGCGCGCGCTCTGGACGCGCGAATACACGCCCCAACTTTCCGCCGAGTTCAAGGTAGGCAGCGCCGGGCTGCCTCCAGCCTTGGCCGCTCGGCGGCAGCCACGTTCCGGCCTTTAGGGTTTCCCTTCTGGACCGTTGGGTGCTCCATCAGGAAAGGGGTTTCTTGGGGACTTCTCTAGATGGCATTTGCCAGTTAAGCCTCGGATTATCGCTTCTTTTTAAAATTAAATTTATTTTTACATTTTTATTTAGTTTTGTCTGCGTTGGGTCTTCGTTGCGGTGCGCGGGCTTCTCATTGCTGTGGCTTCTCTTGTTGCGGAGCACGGGCTCTAGGCGTGCGGGCTTCAGCAGTTGTGGCACGCGGGCTCTAGAGCGCAGGCTCATTAGTTGTGGTGCACGGGCTTAGCTGCTCCTCGGCATGTGGGATCTTCCTCGACCAGGACTGGGGCCCGCGTCCCCTGCATTGGCAGGCGGATTCTTTTTTTTTTTTTTTACACGTTTAAGTTTATTCAAATTTATTCAAAGCAATCTGGTTTCATATGTATTATGCTATTGGAAATAGTCTCATATTTTGTTTTTTTTTTAACATCTTTATTGGGGTATAATTGCTTTACAATGGTGTGTTAGTTTCTGCTTTATAACAAAATGAATCAGTTATACATATGTTCCCATATCTCTTCCTTCTTGCGTCTCCCTCCCTCCCACCCTCCCTATCCCACCCCTCCAGGCGGTCACAAAGCACCGAGCTGATATCCCTGTGCTATGCGGCTGCTTCCCACTAGCTACCTACCTTACGTTTGGTAGCGTATATATGTCCATGCCTCTCTCTCACGCGCCACCAGGGAAGCCCACAGCCTTTGTTTTGAGTTGATTAGTGTGTCAGCGCTTGAGGCGGGTGAGTGCAGGGAGCTGGTGGATTTGAGCGAATTCAGCGTTTCTGCACTCAGCAAACATTAGTTGAAGTATCGGAGGACTGTTCTAACACCAGGGATAGAGGGTTTCCACTCTAGTTTCCAGTGTGGTGCGGGGAGTCGAACTTCGAAGGCCAAGGTCTGGGAGGAAGGAGGTGAATGATGAGAAGGACGCAGCCAGGCCAAGATCTAGGAGTAATCCCCACAGGGGGAGGGAACAGCAATTGCAAAGACCAGAGGCCTGAAGGAGCTGAGAACTGGAGGCGTGAAAAAAACTCGGGTGGCTCTTGCCCAGAAGAGTAGAGTGGGGAGGAGATGAGGTTGGCCAGATCATGTAAGGTTTTGGAGGCAATGGTAAGGAGTTTGGCTTTTATTCTAAGCCCATCGAAAGCTGAGAATCTGTGTGCCAGGTACTGTGCCGAGGGCCTGGGAGAGGCAGTGGGTGTGCTATATTGGAGGTGGCATGCTTTTGCTTAGTGTGAATGAAATCCCCTAGGATGCGTTAGCGTGGGTTTGTATCCTTTGTTCCTGGGGTCACGGTCTACTTACTGGGTATGCTGCAGGGTCATGAGGCTTTGGAAGTTATGTGTATCACTTCACCCAGGATTAAAGCGGGGCATTTGTTTGGGGTCCCAGTTGGATTAAAGAGTGCTGATAATTGACGCGCATGGCTGGCTTCCTGCTAAAAAACCACAGTTCTGGGCAGAGAGCTGAAGCTCCCCAAAGACTAGGGATTGTTGTTCTTGGGGGAGAGGGAACTTGTCAGTGTTCATTCCACAAGCATCACCGCTCTTGAGTTTCAGCCTGAGAAAGCAATCCTTGCCATGTGACCCACGAGGATGCCAACCCCCACCGTCCTCCCTCCTGCTTCCACTAGTGAAGCACTGTTCTGCAGGCGTCAGTGGGTCAAATGGGTGTCAGTAATATCTCCTTTTGGCATCATTTGCTTTTTAAATGTGAGAGGCAGTATCCTTCAGTGGTTCAGAGCAAGGTCTTGGTTACCTTGAGCAAGTTACTAAAATCTCACCTGTGCCTCAACTTTCCTTATCTGTAAAATGGGACTCTAGCGGTACCTACCTTCTTATAGGGTTTGTTCTGAGGGTAAAATGAGCTAATTATAATTCCTCACTTGCAGAGACCTGGAGGGAGGGAGGTAATCCTGTGTACCTTTTCTATTGCTCCGTGCATTCTCATCCAGTTACTGCAGGAATGGGAGAGACGGGAGTAGCTTGAAAAGTCTTCCAAATTAGTAATCACCTTCCATGACTCACCAGCGTTTCCTGTCTCTCTCAAATCCTGCTCTCAAATCCCTAGAGCCAAGAAGCTCCCTGTGAGCCTCGGGGAGCTGAAGGATAATCAAACTGTTAATATGTTAGTAAGGGTGTTATAAGCCAGGGGTTCCTGGAACTTTCCTGGTAGGCAGCCTTGGAGAGAGTGGGGAAGGATTCCAGAATCTGTGCTTTTAAACCTTGGGGATTGAAATCTAGGTGGGCTCCTTTTATTTTACAGATGAGGAAACATTTATTCATTCAACAAATACTGAGTGTCTAGATACTATACAGGGAGCATGGAACACATGTGGGGTGATGAGTGCAAAACCTGATCCTGGGGCTCCTCTCCTGGAGCTTACGGTCCAGTGGGAGAGATGGATGTGTGTGAAGTAATACCACGGGCCCACGATTAGAACTGGGGACAAGTGCTACAAAATAAAGATGCTCTATTTACAGTAGCCAGGACATGGGAGCAACCTAAGTGTCCATCGACAGACGAATGGATAAAGAAGATGTGACACATATATACAATGGAATGTTACTCAGCCGTAAAAGGAAACAAAATTGAGTTATTTATAGTGAGGTGGATGGACCTAGAGTCTGTCATACAGAGTGAAGTAAGTCAGAAAGAGAAAAACAAATACCGTATGCTAACACATATATATGGAATCTAAAAAAAAAAAAAAAAGGTTCTGATGAACCTAGGGGCAGGACAGGAATAAAGACACAGACATAGAGAATGGACTTGAGGACACGGGGAGGGGGAAGGGTAGGCTGGGACGAAGTGAGAGAGTGGCATGGACATATATATACTACCAAATGTAAAATAGACAGCTAGTGGGAAGCAGCTGCATGGCACAGGGAGATCAGCTCTGTGCTTTGTGACCACCTAGAGGGGTGGGATAAGGAGGGTGGGAGGGAGACGCAAGAGGGAGGGGATATGGGGTTGTATGTATGCATATAGCTGATTCACTTTGTTATAAAGCAGAAACTAACACACCATTGTAAAGCAATTATACTCCAATAAAGATGTTAAAAAAATAAAAATAAAAAATAAAGATGCTCTACGGCAATTCTGGCAGGAGGACGTGATTGTTTGGGGAAGGTGGTGTGAGGAGGTGGGCTAGGAAGTCTTCCCAGGAGAGGGAACCATTGAGTTGAGTTTTGAAGGATGAAGGGTCAGCTAAGGACATGGGAGGGTGGGAAAGTGCATTATAGTTCCTGAGACTGAAACTGCCAGTCACTGAGGGGGTGGGGCTGGGCAGGATAAATGCCTGATAAAATGAATTGATGAAAGCCTATGTGGCTGGGGGGAGGGGCTGGAGAATGGGTTTGGGAGAAGCCACAGAAGGTTGTGTAGAGGAGTTTGGTCTTTAAGAGGGATTATTAGCTTCAGACCGAGGAAGGGAGGAAGTTGAGAAGCAGCCAGCAGGCTGGAGTGAGTTACTCCAGCGCAGCCACCCAAAAAGGATGGGTCTGTGGTGTTCCCCCTCCCTGGGCCCGGAGTCACCCAGCTTCCCAGTGATAGTAGGACTTAAGAGCAAATGAATAAATACATTTTAAAAATCCTGTCCATGGTATTATCCATAATACTTTGATTTCTAATGATGTAATTCAATGTATATAACTATAAAAAATTGGAAAATGCTAACATGTAAAAAAAAAAAAAAAAAAGATCTGGAACTGCACCCCCTGGAGGTAACCATCACTGCTGTGTTGATGTGCTTCAAATCATGTACAAACAATTGGAAATTCTAGTTTTGTATCCTGCTGTTTTCAGTTAAGTATTATCATAAGACTTTCTCCTGGTCATTAAAATGTTTTATAAAACTTAATTTTTAATGATTGTGTAATATCTCATTAAATGAACCAATCCCTAGGGAGAGGTTTATGTACTGTACAATTTTCCAGCTACCATGCTACATTGAAAATTCTTGTATTTAAATCGTCGTCCTCAGCTCTGATCATTTCCATAAGGTTAATTCCTTGAAGTGAAACGACATGGTCAAAACAAAGATGACTGTTTTGTCCTTTTTATGTTTCTTGATTTTTTTTTTTTGCTGTCCGCGGGCCTCTCACTGTTGTGGCCTCTCCCGTTGCGGAGCACAGGCTCCGGACGCGCAGGCTCAGCGGCCATGGCTCACGGGCCCAGCCGCTCCGCGGCATGTGGGATCTTCCCGGACCGGGGCACAAACCCGTGTCCCCTGCATCGGCAGGCGGACTCACAACCACTGCGCCACCAGGGAAGCCCTGTTTCTTTCTTTTTAAATCAATTTTTATGAGGTATAAATTATGTACAGTGAAAGGCACCCATTTTTAAAAATTGAGTTATATGTGAGATATAACACTGTGTAGGGTATATAGTACATTGGTTTGATACATTTGTATTGCAGTATGACTGCCAATAGTAGCATTGGTTAACACCCTTATCTCGTCATGTAATTATCATTTCTTTTAGCTCTGGGAACAATTAAGATCTAGTGTCTTAGGAAGTTTATCGTTTATAGTACAGTTTTGTTGTCTATAATCACTGGACGGGTACACTTCATTTCATTGTACTGTGCAGATATTGCGTTCTTTACAAATTGAAGGTTTGTGACAACCCTGCGTCAGTCAAGTCTATCAGCGCCCTTTTTCCAAGAGCCTTTGCTCACTTTGTGTCTCTGTCACATTTTGGTCATTCTCACAGTATCTACAACTTTTTCATTGTTACTATATTTGTTATGGTGATCTGTGATCAGTGATCTTTGATGTTACTATTATAATTGTTTTGGGCTGCCGTGAACTGCGCCTATATAAGATAGTGAACTTAATAAATGTGTGTGTTCTGACTGCTCCACCAACCGGCTGTTCCCCCACCTCTCTCCCTGTTCTTGGGCCTCCCTCTTCCCTGAGACACACAATATTGTAATTAGGCCAATTAATAACCCCACAATGACCTCTAAGAGTTCAAGTGAAAGGAGAGGTCAATCCATGCGGCAAATGTCATAGTGGTCTTATTTTTGGAAATTGCCCCAGTTACCCTGACCGGTCAGCAGCCACCAACATGGAGGCCAGACCCTCCACCAGCAACAGATTAGACTCGCTGAAGGCTCAGATGATGGTCAGCATTTTTTTAGCAATAAATTGTTTTAGTTATTTATTTTTGCCATTTTATTTTTTTTGAATTTTATTTTATAATCAATTGTTTTTTAATTAAGGTCTGTAGGTTGTTTTTTTTAGACAATGCTATTGTACATTGTACTACTGTAGTGTTAAGAGACTACAGAATAGTGTGAATGTAATTTTATATGCCCTGGGAAACCAAAAAATTCACGTGACTCGCTTTATTGAGATATTTGCTTTATTATGGTGGTCCGGAACTGAACCTACAATAACTCTGAGGTCTGCCTGTACCATGTATCAGTCTCCAGGACTTATTTATCTACTAGTTAAAACTGTGTACCCTTACATACCATCTGTCCCATCTCTCCACCCTCAGCCCCTGATAAACCACTGTTTTATTTTCTGCTATTCCAATTTCAATTGTTTTTTAGATTCCACATGTAAGAGGTATCATACACTATCTGTCTTTCTCTGTCTGACTTATTTCAGCATAATGCCCTCAAGGTCCATCCACATTGTTGCAAGTGGCAGAATTTCTTTTCTCGGGGCTGAGTAAAAATTTTAAGTGTAGAATCTGCTGAGTTTTGACATGTATGTACCTGTATAATCACCATCCCAATTTTAAGTATTTATTGTTTTTTAGTTTTTAGTTCAATTTTGTTGGGCTTGATTATTTTTAGTACCCACATTGACACATTTCTTTCCAAATGATTATATCAAGTCGTAGATACATCAGCAATGCGTATTTTCCTAAGTATTGGTTATTCTCTCTTATTAATTTATTGAACAAAAAGAAATAGCATCTTGTTTTTACATTTGTTTTTTTGATTAGGAGTGAGGTGTTGGATTTTTCTGTGCTTTTTTTTTACTAGTTGTAAGACTGCTCTTGGAATTGTCTGCTCATGTCGTTTGTCTGTCCGTTCTGCCTCGGTCTTAATGTTCTTTTTTCTTGTTTCTGTAAGTTCCTTAACTCTAGTCATATTTGCTGCACATATTTTCTCCCAACTCTCTCCTCCTCCCTACGGAAAGTTTTAGATTTATTTATCTCATACCTTTTGATAAACATTCTATGTTATGTACTTCTAGTTTTTCTCTGGCTATATTAAGAATTTCAGCCATCTGGAATTTATCGTAGCTCACGTGCTTAAGGATCAATTTTAGACTAACAATTTTAGACGTACAGTAGGCCTCAAGCGATACGGCGGAGGCATTGCTTTTTAAAAACAAGGATACCTTCATCACTTGTATGTTTTGGAAATTCTGGACAAAACCAGTAAGACATGAAGTGGAAATGGAAAAAACAATATATTGAACAGAAGGAAAATTACTAAATCGTTCTAGAAATCCGTATTTTAGAATGATGGCTGTCGCTAATGGGTTCAGGTACAACACAGTCAAAAGCAAGACCCATTTAGAAACATATAAAAATGAGATTTCGTACCTAAAACCAACCCAATGTATGAAATAAGTAGGACTGCTTCTTAAAACAAATATGTTATAAATTATCAGTGGTGAGAGGAAGAAATACACACACACACACACACACACACACACACACACACACACACACACACACACACACACACACACACGGATAGAGCTATGCCATATTGCAGGGTAGAAATACCAAATATTGCCATTCATCTCTCCCAAGTTAAATCCCAAGGATTTAGCTTTCATGCAGTTCTAGTTACATTTCAATAGACTTTCTATGGGAATGTTTTCTGTAGAATCAGGAGGTAAAGTTATCTTAAAAAACTCTGTAAAATACCTGACAGATACTGTTATAATTGGGAAGAGACCAATAAAGAACAGTGTTCACTGTTAAAAAAATTCACAATGTACAAGTTAAAATGAAAAAGAAAATTACCTGTGGTCCCATCTTTCTATAACCGTTTGTTAATGTTTTGCCATACATTTTCTGGTCTTTTACCTTTCTATCTATAAATATATTTTTAAAATCTCAAATATACATTTTTGCTGTTTTTTTTTTTTAACGACAGGATTATTTATCTTCTTTTCTCATTAGTATTTCCTGAAGCATAATTTTTAAGGCCATCTGGTATAAGTGTGTAGTAAGTTCTCCCCAGATAACTTTGAGATATCTTTGCTTGGATCTCTCATTTCCTTAGGCTAAACCTCTTAAAGTGGAATCACTGTGTTTATAAAGAGGGACATTATTGAGGCCTTATCTTGTCTGTCTTCTCGAAGTTGTCAAATTCTTTCTGGAAAGGTTGTGTGGCTTTATGGCCAGACTAAGAAGACAAGAGTGTCAGTCTTAAAGGATCAGCCTGATTAGCAGGAGAGGAATGGATCTCACATGGAAGAAAGAATAAGGAAAGGTATAGCCCATAGAAGTGGGAAAGTATGTTTGGGGCACCCGAGTGGCTCCTTTACCTGGAGCTTTGAAACATGAGATGGAGTGGTGAGTGATGGATGGGGCCAGACTGGAGGAATCTGGATTATTAGGTGGTGAGTCAGCGAGTCGGGAAGGGTTTGGGTGGGGACAGGACATTACCAGCTGGGCTGTGGGAAGAAGGGTCTGTCCTGTCCTGCAGGCAGTGGGTGGTCAGGGGGAGGTGCTGGGGGCCGGGCTCCCCTCGAGGTAGGTGTTGCAGTCTGGATCAGTGGGAGTTAGGACTCAGCAGTGGGAATGGGACTCTGGTGAAGGGGTGGGATGGAAACAGTTGGGAAGGCAGACTCAGAATGCTTGATTGATGTGGGTGTGAGATGGAACCTGCAAGAGGACCCTGACACAGGGTCCTGCAAGAGGACCCTGACACTAAGCTGATTTTAGAGATTTCAAGCCGGAGGGGCTTGAATGTTAGTACTAAGGATGTAGGTTTGAGGGAGGCTGGGAGGTAGGGTTGCCAGGTAAAATACATGATGCCCAGCTCCATTTGAGTTTCAGATAAACAATAACTTGTTAGTAGAAATATATTCCCAATATTGCCTGGGACATACTTATACCACAAATATTACCATTATTTACTGCTTATTCAAGGTTCATTTTATTTGCTAATTGGGCAGCCCTGCTTGGGGGTCAAAGTGCAGAGAAGCCTAGACCCTCCAGTGCACCCAGGCTAGTGTGTTTCAACTAAAGACTCAGAACCAGCATTTCAGTTAATTAAATCTTGGATTTCACTTCGGCTCATCCTAAAGTTTCCTTTAAGTCTCAAGGAAAGATGAAAAAAAAGGAAAAGAAGAAAAGCCCAGGGCCTTTGATTAGACTGGCCTTGGTGAGATCTGCTGGGTTCACAGCTTTGCTCACACAGCTACCTCGGGTGGGCATGAACAGAGGAGAGGCCTACAGGGGACAAGGCCTGCCTTGTGCACTCACACAGAAAAGGGGGTTTGCTTACATTCAGATGCTCGTGCTTGCACAAAAAAGACCCTGGAAGGATGCTACGTAAGAAAATGTTCAAAGTGTCCTCCCTCTGGGGAGGGGAGGGGCACCCAGGCCTGGGAAGACTTTTCGTTACTGTTCTTTTTATATTTTGAATTATTTTTTTTTAAGTAGGTGCATATATTACCCTTTGAAATAAACTTTTTGAAAGCTGGAACATGCATTTACCCAGAAAATGACAAAGCTGTCACCTTGTCTAACAGGACAGCATGAAGGGCACAGGAATGTGGGTGTTGTAGCCCCAGGCCCTAGACTAGTGCCTGGCCCCTAGTAGACACTCAACAAATAAGTATTTATTAAAGGGATTAAGGACTGGCCCAAACATTTTGTGATCTAACCACAGAAGGAGATGTTTGCACTTCTCAAGTTTCATTCATTTTAGGAAGAGGCAGTGAGGGAACCACATGCGTGGTATTTAAGGAAGCCCACTTCACTGGGCCATGTGGTCGTTCTCAAAGGGGAGAGCTGATGCCGTGCGAATGAAGGAAACCACCGTGGAGAGAGAGGGACAAGAAGCTGTCCACCTTTGGGGTGAACAGAGAGAGACAGTGTGGAAATAGACTGAGGGTGTGGGTGGGGGGCCAGGTGAGCGTACCCCTCAGCAATCCAAGGACCAGAGCTTCAGGGAGGAGCGATGATCACTCTATCAAAACATTCTACCGTGTGATCCAGCAATCCCACTCCTGGGTATATTTCTAGAAAAAAATGAAAACACTAGTTTGAAAAGATACACGCACCCCAATGTTCATAGCAGCACTATTTACATTAGTCAAGACATGGAAGCAAACTAAGTGCCCATCAACGGACAATTGGGGACTTCCCCGGTGGCGCAGTGGTTAAGAATCTGCCTGCCAATGCAGGGGACACGGGTTCGAGCCTTGGTCAGGGAAGATCCCACATGTCGCGGAGCAACTAAGCCCGTGTGCCACAACTACTGAGCCTGTGCTCTAGATCCCGCGAGCCACAACTACTGAGCCCACGTGCCGCAACTACTGAGACCACCTGCCACAACTACTGAAGCCCACACGCCTAGAGCCTGTGCTCCACAACAAGCGAAGCCACCACAATGAGAAGCCCACGCACTGCAACGAAGAGTAACCCCCGCTTGCTGCAACCAGAGAAAGCCCGCACGCAGCAACGAAGACCCAACACAGGCAAAAATAAATAAAATTAAATGTTAAAAAAAATCTTAATCATTAAAAAAAAACAGTTGGATTAAGAAGATGTGGTATAAACATCCAATGGAACATTTCTCAGCCATAAAAAAGAATGAAATACTGCCATTTGCAGCAACGTGGATGGACCTGGAGAATATTATGCTTAGTGAAGTAAGTCAAAGGCAAATACTATATGATATCACTTACATGTGGAATCTAAAAAATAATACAAATGAATCTATATTCAAACAGAAACATATAGCACAGGGAACTCTACTCAAAAGAATCTAAAAAAGAGTGGATATATGTATAACCGATTTACTTTGCCGTACAGCAGAAACTAACAACATTGTAAATCAACTATACTTCAATAAAAATTAAAATAAAATAAAATAAAAAAGAAACAAAACAAAACGGAAACAGACTCACAGACATAGAAAACAAACTTGTGGTTACCAAAGGGGAAAGGGACAAATTAGGGGTATGGGATTAACAGATACGAACTACCATACATGAAATAGATAAGCAACAAGGATTTACTGTATAGCACAGGGGATTATACCCATTATATTGTAACAACCTATAATGGAATAGAAGCTGCAAAAATACTGAATCACTACGCTGTACACCTGAGACTAACACAATATTGTAAATCAACTATACTTCAATTAAAAAAATATATATATACATATATTCAACAGACAACCCTGTGGGTTTTCAAAGGACAGGATACACAATGGTAGTCTTTCTGGAAAAAACGATGCCTCCTCCTATACAGAGAACCCTCACAGCATTTGGGGACACTGCCCTCCAAATGACAGGCTTTAGCAGGAAAGACCATTTCTCGCCCCAAGTTGTTTGTGACTTGTCATCCTGGTCAGGGCTGAAGCACGACCATGGGTAGGCTTGGTGCTTCCAGGTCCTTATTTGGATGTTTGAAGGGCCAAATTGCCCCTCAAAGTGTGGGCTTCTCACTGCAGTGGCTTCTCTTGCTTCATGGGCTCTAGGCGTGTGGGCTTCAGTAGTTGTGGCAGGTGGTCTCAGTAGTTGTGGCACGCGAGCTCAGTAGTTGTAGCTCGCGGGCTCTAGAGCTCAGGCTCAGTAGTTGCGGCGCACGGGCTTACTTGCTCCGCGGCATGTGGGATCTTCCCTGACCAGGGCTCGAACCCGTGTCCCCTGCATTGGCAGGCGGATTCTTAACCACTGCGCCACCGGGGAAGTCCCCAATTGTCCGTTGATGGGCACCTAGTTTGCTTCCGTGTCTTGGCTAATGTAAACATTCTTCTGTTCCTTTCAGAACGCTGTCTCCAAGTATGGCTCTCAGTTCCAAGGCAATTCCCAGCACGACGCCCTGGAGTTCCTGCTCTGGTTGCTGGATCGTGTGCACGAGGACTTGGAGGGCGCGGCCCGGGGGCTGGGGTCCGACAAGGTCAGTCGCCCTCGGAACAACACGTGGTGTTTGATTTTCTTTTTTCCCCTTGCGCGTTTACTCAGCTCTTCAAAACTCAATCTTGAGATTCAGATCCGTAGATGTTTGCGTATTCTGGGCGCTGTTCACACAGGACCGTTCCCTGCTTCTTCCTCTTTGCCCCTTTTGTTTTAGACCAGACGTTTCCTCCCATTGCAGTTCCTCATCCTCTTTAATCCCAGTGACACGGTGAATAGGGTTTCTGTTTGGTTTAAAGTTTGAAAAAAAAAATCTCCTTTTTGTCCAAAAAGTTTGGTCACCTGAGTCCATGGGTGCCATTGCTTATTGTTTTTAGATGCTTCCATTGTAACTCCACCCTTGCTTTTTCAGTTACTTATCCTACAGAGCAAGCGATTCCCAATCTTTTTTTTTCAAGACACAGGATGGATGATCTTGACATGTGGGCACACACCAGTCCCAGATTTGGATGAAACCTCAAACCTTTGGGAGTAAGAAAGCCCTACGATCATTCGTCGTAGCCACTGCTAGTTGATAAATCAGCTGTGTTCTCTATGGGCTTTGCTAAATAAAGATCAGTGATGGGTTCTACTCGAATCCTATCCTTTTATCTCTCTCTTAAGAAAGTAAAAACGAGTGAAGTTACGATTCCATGAGTGAGCAGAATTATTACAACAATATCCATGAATAATCTGCTATAATTTAAAAAATGTTTCACAAGCTTTGGTAATTAATCAGTCGCGTATTACTTTTTATGTGTCTCAAAACTGAGCCAGATGCAGCTACAAGAACGGCGGTGCTTGTTTTTTGTTTGTTTGTTTGTTTGAATTCTGGACATTTTATTCCCATCCCCCTCGTGAATCAATTAAAAAGCCCTTTGGAAGTGTTTCAATCTTTCCCCCGTTACCTTCCCATCCTTACATTATCTGCTCAGAGACCATTATTCTAGAGTAATAAAGTTTGAATGGAAAAATGTGACACAAATGGACCTATCTACGAAACAGAAACAGACTCCCAGAGAACAGACTTGTGGTTGCCAAGGGGGAGGGGGTTGGAGGAGGGAAGTATTGGGCTTTTGGGATTAGCAGATGCAAACTAGTTTATACAGGATGGATAAACAACAAGGTCCTACTGTATAGCACAGGGAACTATATTCTATATCCTGAGAAAAGTCATAATGGAAAGGAATATGAAAAAGAATGGACATATATGTATAACTGAATCACTTTGCTGTACAGCAGAAATTAACACAGCATTGTAAATCAACTATATTCAATAAAATAAATTTTAAAGATAAAAGAATAAATAAATGGCGGGGAGATTGAATGGCAGTCACAGTTTGTAGGATGAATGAATCGAGATACGTAATGTGCAGCATGAGGACTGTAGTTAATAATACCATACTGAGTGCTGGAAATTTGCTAAGGGAGTGGATTTCAGGCCCTCTCACCACACATAATAAAAGGTAACTACATGAGGAGACGGATATGTTGATTGGCTTGACTGAAGTAATCATTTCACCATGTAGATGTGTATCAAATTGTCATGTTGCACTCCTTAAATACATACGATGTTTATTTAAAGATAAAATGGCTCAAGAAGCTGAGTCATTTTGTTTTCTTAACTTGTCCACACAGCCAGCTGTTGTCTTTGTTTCTTTCCCTTTTAAAAATGACAAGCGGCAACTTTAAGAAAAGCAGGGCATAGCCATATATGTCTTGAATAAAGAATAGACCTCTTTTAAACAGCAATATAATGTAGAAGCTAAGAGCTTGACAGAGCTGCAGAAAGAGTACTCATGTCTGAGACAGCAGGTTGCCCAATGCATGGAACAGGGAAGATAATGATTGTACAGTGTTCTGTACTCCTCAGAGCACATCTTGGAGTGTTATACACAGTATGAGTAGCTACTATCATTTGCGGGGTGTTGTTAGAGTTATTATCCCCATTTTATATATGGGTAAACCAAGAATCAAGAGAGGCTGTGTAACCTTCCTGAAGCAGCACAGCTTGAGAAGAGGTAGAGTCAGGATTCAAATCCAAGGGAGGTCTGGCTTGAAAGCCTGTTTCCTTATCTTAAAAAGAACCATCCCAGGACTTCCCTAGTAGTCCAGTGGTTAAGACTTCACCTTCCACTGCAAGGGGCACAGGTTCGATCCCTGGCTGGGGAACTAAGATCCCGCATGCCAAAAAGATAGAAAAATAAAAAGAACCACTCCATTCACCCCCAAAACACACAAACGAAACAAAGCAAAAACTTCACCAAACAGAACCTGGGAGGACCAGACACTTAAAGGTTATGGTGGTTTCTCTGGGTTGTGGGATTGTGGGTGATTTTTCTTATACGTACGATGATTTTCTGTTTATCTAATTCAGACCCTTTTAGTTGCAACTTGGTCCAACTTAAGGAGGGGGCATTTATTGTCTTTTAGAACTTGTGAGTCCAAGGGTTGATCCAGCTTCAGTTAAGGCTGGATCCAGGGTCTCCTTATCTCTTGTCTTTCTCTTCATTCTCAGACTGACTCTGCCCATCTAGTGGCAGGAGGGGCCCCTGCAGTGCTCACAGAGCCTTTTTCACTTGGGATTCCAGAAAAAGCCCAGGCAAGAGTCCGATTGTCTTAGCGTGACTCACATGTCCACTCCTGGGCAGGTGGCCAGCAGGATGGAATATTCTGATTGGGCACATGGGTCCCATGCCTGTGGGGTGAACTCCACCCAAATCGCATGGGTAAGGAAGGTTTCTGTAGAGCTGGGGCACGTTGGAAAGGAATGCTGAGATGACAAACGTGTCACTACACTGTATTCCATAATCTTAGCATGAACACATTTTGAAATCAGAATGATGTATTAAAAAGAGAGAGATGGGGCTTCCCTGGTGGCGCAGTGGTTGGGAGTCCGCCTGCTGATGCAGGGGACACGGGTGCATGCCCCGGTCCGAGAGGATCCCACATGCCGCGGAGCGGCTGGGCCCGTAAGCCATGGCCGCTGAGCCTGCGCGTCCGGAGCCTGTGCTCCGCAATGGGAGAGGCCACAACAGTGAGAGGCCCGCGTACTGCAAAAAAAAAAAAAAAGAGATACTGTTTATTGAAGTGTGTTACATGCCAGACATTTCATATGATGCTTTTCATGACTTATTTCACTGATGCATAGGAGACACTCGATAAAACCCCTGAATGGTTGAATAAATTAAGTAGTTATCATGCTTTAATATTTGATAACTCATAATAAGGATAAGAATAAGTAACTCATAATAAGGTTAATTCATATATTACAGTTAATGGAAATTTAGGTTAAATTGTCCAAGGTCCTTCAACTTCTACCTGTGGAAAGAGAATCAAACCTGAGTCTGTCTATTTCAAAGCCAGTGTGCTGGATCCCTTTCCTTATCCCGAGTTTCTTGTGCCTTCTGTTTCCCACCAGAGGGAGGGAGGAGACCTGGGTGCCTCTTCCTTCTGGCTGCATCTAGAAAAGTCTTCTTGGGAGTTTCCTGGTGGCCTAGTGGTTAGCATTCCAGTCTTTTACTGCCATGGCCCGGGTTCAATCCCTGGTCAGGGAACTGAGATCCCGTAAGCTGTGTGGCATGGCCAAAAAAAAAAAAAAAACAAAAACCAACAACAACAAGCTTTTTGTCCTGTGCCAGGCAGTGCTTCTTACCTGGAAAGTAGGAGGGATAAACAGCCTTCCCAATTACCTTTCAGTCTTCCTCTTTTGTGCCTTTGTGGCAGGAAAAGGCTTTGGACTTAAGGATGAGAAAGAGCACAGAGAGGTTAAGTAACTTGCCCTAAGTCACACAGCAAGTCAGTGGGAGAGCAAGGATCCAGATCTAGAAAATTCAACTCTAGAACAGGGCTTCTTAGCCTCAGCACGTTTGACATTGGAGCTGGGTAATTCTTTACTGGGAGGGGTGTTGTCCTGTGTGTTGTAGCATTTGTAGCGCCCCTCTACCTACCAGATGCCAGTGGTACCCCTAACTGTGATTGATAAGCAAAAATGTCTCCAGACATGGCCAAATGTCCCCTGGTGGGGGGAGGGAAAAGCGTTTCCCCATTGAGAACCTCTGCTCTGGAGCCTTTGCTCCCAACCACAGTTCACCGCCCCCCCCCCAAACCTTTCTTTAAGACGCCTTTGAGTTTATTTAAGCCAATAATCCGTAACAACTTCAAAACCCACATAAAAGCAGCCCTAATTGGTCTTCCAATTTCCAATGTGCCCCGCTACTATATGTATATGTTCTCCACGCTGCAGCCAGAGTGATCTTTTCAGAAAGGAAATAAGATCACGTCACTGTCCTGCTTAAATTCCCCTGGTGGCTTCCTGTTGCACTTACAACAGAATCCGGACTCCTATGCGGCTGACAGGGCCCTACCTGACTGGCCCACCAATCACTCCACCTGGTTTCAGGCCCCTCGGCCCCTTGCTCATCGTTCTCAGCCACGCTGGCTGCTTTCTGTTCCTTTAATGGCTAAGGGTGTCAGGGGGGCACCACAACCCAGCAAGACCAGGGGTGCTTGTTGGTCGAAGAGAGGAGCTTGGCCCACTCTTCATTTGATCTGATTGAAACCAGAAAAGATCTTTTTCTCTGTCTGGGGTCAAAACCTCTCCTGAAATTCACTCTTAGAAAATCGGGCTGCCTGCGGAGGCCTGGCTGTGAACGCTTGAAGGTGAAAGAGCAGAGCTATTGGACTATTTGGCACAAACTTCATTTTCTGTTTCCAAGAAGGAAAGGGACTGTCCCCTGTGTAACTCTGAACAATTTTTCTTTCTGAGGTTATTTCTGTTTCAAAACATATGAAAGCCATGTAGTTCGATTTATTTGAAACTAGAATAGAAAACATAAGGACCGCTTTCTTCTCTGTTAATGCAACGATAAATGTTTTTGTCTGGTGAATAGGGCATCCTTTTACTATCCTGTAGACACTGTGACACTAGCAACCTTTTGGGTAGTTTATCGTACAGGAAACGCCACTCTTGCGGAATTAAGAAAGGGATGAGGGTGGGGAGAGGACCAGGAAGCTAACATTTATTAAGCACCTACTATATGCCAGGCAGGATACCCACATCTTTTTTCGTTCAAATGATGGCTCCGTGAGGTGGATGTAATAGTCCTCTTCCTTTTAGATGGGAATGAGGCTCAGGGAGGGTTTTAGGGTCACTTGGTTAGCAGGGTAGCGCCAGCCGGGTCTCACCTGATAGACCATGCTTCGTGAGTGACCCTCTGCTGCCTCCTACCCAGCCTTGTCTAGGATTTTCACTTTCCATACCCATCCTTGGATGGTCACGTCCACAGCCTCTCTCCATGCATGCTGCCTTATCGTCTGGGTGCAGAAGCAGCCCAGATTATTGTGAGGTCTTTGGTTGCGAGGAACGGCAGCCAACCAGATGACTCAAACAAGAAGGGGATTAGTTGGAAGGCCAAGGGGGAGTGTGCAGAATCGAAGGGGAGGCTGAAGACCAGGCTTGGAACCATCAAGAACCAGACAGCTCTGGGGTGAGGGTGTCTCAGTGGCAGGAACAGCTCAATCCTCCAGCCTGGACACTAGAGTCGGTGTTTGCAGGCTTTGGGCCACTCTGCCCATGGTTGACACGCAGGGCAGGAACATCTCATCCGTCTAGCTTGGGTCATGTGCCTGCCTGTCTCTTGGTAAGGGAGGACAGGACCCCCGAGGAAAGAGCCTCCCCCACCTCCCCGTGGACTGAGGCTACTCCCAAAGAAGAAGGGTCAATCCTGAGCAGGCCCAGATGCCAGTGTCCGCTCTGTACCCAAGTTCTCTCTCTCCTCCGAGCCCTTCAGTTACCTGCCGTAGGTGTCTCTGCCTCGAACTTGGCTTGCCCTCCCCTCCTCCCCTGACCCACTTCTCCTTTTGCCTTTCCCTCTTCTGTTAACGAAAAGTGGTTCTCCAGGCATCAGACTGGAAGCTTGGAGCTGGCCCTGTGTCTCCCTCCCTCTGTCTCCGTTTCCTTCCCCAGCAGGTGCTCAGTTAGGAGCTGTGCGCACAGGGTGTCTTGATTGAGTTCCTACCTCCTTTTTATTTTCATGGCTCCTACTCAAGTTCACCCTGTTGGCACCCGGACCCTTGGGCCTCATGATTTGTGTCCTAACTCCAGACGCCCCCTCCTTCATCGTGCCCACGCCTGTCAGGTTATAGCGTGTCTCTGTGCATGTAGCCACCGCTTAGGTTCAAAACCCACTAGACACTCGCCTTCGTGTAACAACAGCAAACACTTACACAGCGCTTGCTGTGTGCCAGGCCCTATTCTAAGTGTTTTATATACATTAACTCTTTTCATCTCAAAATATCCCTAGCACATTGGTACTATCGTTCATTACCCCTTTATTAAATTGGAAAACCATGGAACAAAGAGTTTAAGTAATTGATTTAGCTGGATCAGAGGTTGAGAAACTCTCACAGCTAAGTACCAGTGCAGGGATTTGAACCCCAGCAGTCTGACTCCAGCGTCTAACCCTTAACCCTGGTACTATGCTGTTTACTGAACCAGGAATCTTCTTTAGGACATTGAAGGCCCCATCCAACATGGTACCAGACTCCCTCTCTAGCTCTGTTTTCTACTCCCCTTTGTACATCCCGTATTCTGGTCAAATTGGGTTTAATGAAATAGTGGGACTGACTCTTCTTAGTATTTGTCAGTCTTATTTGTACCAAAATTTTATTATGAAAAATTTCAAACATGGAAAAGTTGAATTCCTTATACAGCGAATATCTCCTACCCACCACCTAGATTCTATAATTTACATTTTACTAAAATTGCTTTATCGTGTACTTATCTACCTATCCATTTGTCTGTCCACCCATCACTCCATCTTTTTCTCATCTTTTTTTTTTGGATGCATTTTAAATTAAATTTCAGACATCAGTACATTTCTCCCCAAACACTTCCCCTGTGGTCCTTTCTCCTGGCTCTTTGCCGGCCTTAAAGACGGATGTGATGTGGCCATAAGCCATGGAATTCCCGCAGCTACCAGAAGGTAGAAGAGGCAAGGAACGTACTTTCCCCCAGAACCTCCAGAGGGAGTGCGGCCTTGCTGACACCTTGGTTTCGGCTCCGTGATGCTGATTTTGGATGTCCAGTCTCGAGACCTGTGAGGGGACACATTTCTGTTGTTTCAGGCCACTAGTTTGTGGTCGTTTGTTACAGCAGCAACAGGACACTTATACGTAAGGGAATGTAGAGAAGGATACAATAGGACAGATTGTGGAGGGAGGAGGCTCAGGCATCCATTATTCTAAGGTGCAAACCTGGTCTGTCTGAGAAAGAGAATGCTCGTGTGAAGACTGGCTCCCTGGAAAATGTGGACAGAAACAGCTTAGCAGGTGGAAGATGGGCAGATTTGGTGTGGATGTATTTGAAGTGATGGCAGCTCACCCAAGTGAAATGTACAGAAGGCATCTAGACACAGGGGGCCTAGAAGGATGGAGGTAAAGAACGGGGTTCTCCACCAAGGTTCCTGCTCTTTCAGCGCACACACGGACACACACACACTCTCATAGTCTCTCTCCCGCTGTCTCTCTCTCCTCTCTCTCTGTCTGTCTCTGTCTCTGTCTCTCTTGGAATTGGGGAGGTCCAGGGATTGAAGGAGAGGCGGATTACGGTAAGGCAACATGGAAGGTCCTGGTTCTGCAGGTTTAGGTCCATAGAATGGTGCTGAGGACCCAGGAGGAGGTGTAGGTTCGCTGGTGTGAACGCAGTGGAGTGATGAGAGGCACATCTGATCTTGCTTCCTCTCCTCATTTCTTTGCAGCTTCAGCCTGAAGCCAGGAAGACCTCCGAGGACCTCCCATCGCCATCAGCTCAGCTTCCTCTAGGCCAAAGCTTTGTGCAAAGCCACTTTCAAGCACAGTACAGGTAAGAATGGGGTGTGTTTAGAATCTGTCCTTAAGGGCTCAGCAAACTCCTATGCTGGTAACTAACCTCCCTTTGCCAGGTTTACCCCGAGATTACAAAACAACAGAAACCATAAACACCCTTCTCTCTCCCATTATAAATCCCAATCAACCACTAACTTCTATTGTCTCTGACCCTCAGTATTTCATTTTTGTGTGTTTTTTATTTTATTTTTGGCTGTGTTGGGTCTTCGTTGCTGCACACGGGCTTTCTCTAGTTGCGGTGAGCGGGGGCGACTCTTCATTGCGGTGCGCGGGCTTCTCATTGCGGCGGCTTCTCTTGTTGCGGAGCACGGGCTCTAGGCACGTGGGCTTCAGTACTTGTGGCTCGTGGGCTCTAGAGCGCAGGCTCAGTAGTTGTGATGCATGGGCTTAGTTGCTCTACGGCATGTGGGATCTTCCCGGACCGTGGCTTGAACCCGTGTCCCCTGCGTTGGCAGGTGGATTCTTAACCACTGTGCCACCAGGGAAGCCCCCTCAGTATTTCTTTTCTTTCTTGCTGTCTCCTGGGCCTTCCATCCCCCCCTTGAAGGAGAGGTGATGCAAGCATGGTTCTCCAGAGTATGAATGTGGAGGCCAGGATCTCCCCAGCAGGCCATCATTGAGAAGTGGATGAGATCTTTCTGGTTTGTTCTTTATTGCCAGAGAGCCAAGTTTCACACATTATTTCGAGTTCAAGATTTCCCAGCATAATGGAGGATATAAAAGATATATAATTATATAGACTCTGACTTCAGAAAGTATATGTTCTCTTTGGGCTTTTATATATGACAGTTCAGAGATTCACATAAGGCAGAATATTTTCAAGAATGACAATGTTGTAGTGAAAGCACTAACCCCCGGGGCTTCTCGGAGGAGGTATGCCTTTCCACGGGCTCTGCAGGATGAATAGGGTTGAAAAGGGTGGGAACATATTCAATGAGAGTGACATCTGCTTCGAGGTGGCAATGAGCGCAGTGATCAAGATTGAGGGGAAGCCACTGGTTACATATATGTTCGCCCAGATAGTTTTTGATTTAACTTAGAAGAGCCCAAGGAGATGAGGTACAATCTGGGGTCAGGCATTTCGCGAGGACACATAGTAAATGGCAGAAGCAGGATTTGACCTTTGATAAATCTCTGTTTCTGCTTCTTTGTAATTCTTCCTCTTGGGTGGCTCTTCCATCTGACCTTGTTCTTTTCCTGTGAGGTTCTGCTGTTACTTCATGCACAAAAGCGTTGCCTTCCTGTTCTCCATTATGGATACCAAAACTTTTTTTTTTTTTTTTTGCGGTACGCGGGCCTCTCACTGCTGTGGCCTCTCCCGTTGCGGAGCACAGGCTCCGGACGCGCAGGCTCAGCGGCCATGGCTCACGGGCGCAGCCGCTCCGCGGCATGTGGGATCCTCCCGGACCGGGGCACGAACCTGCGTCCCCTGCATCGGCAGGCGGACTCTCAACCACTGCGCCACCAGGGAAGCCCCAAAACATTTTTTTATATTTTTCTTTTGGATGTTGCATTAAATCACTTTCAAAGGTGGGCTTTTCTCTGAGTCTTCTGCATGCTCTTCTCTTTCCTTTGCCCTGTTGTCTTTTTCATAAGCCTCCTGTTGGTTTTTTATCTCTTATTTACTTCAAACAAAGTAACGATTATTCAGCCTTCTAGAATTCACTTACAGCCGTTTACTTCCATACTTTTGGGAGATTTGTATTCTTTGTATTTAGAAAGGAGAAGATGACTTAAAATTGCCCAGCAATTGTGCTAATTTAGGATTTATGTTATATTCATGGATCGTCCATAATATAATTTGGACGTGATCACTGTCTTTGAGGTGATTATTTATTTAGGAAGAGCAAGTCGTTTCGGAAACACTTTGGAAGAATGCCAAAGCTGCTTTCCCACTGGAACGGAAAATCCATAGCACTTGAGAAGTTCCCTCACCCTGCCCCACCGGGGAGAAGGACCTCAAACGACCTTGAATGACAGCCACAGTGACCCTGGGGCACTCCCCTCCTGCCCTGGCTTGCTTACCACATTGGGTAATTCAGATCTCTTCTGGATGAGCCCCTGTCTCATCGTTGTCCATGAAGAAATGCCCACTGGAAGCAGCCGCATAGCCCAGGGAGATCAGCTCCGTGCTTTGTGACCACCTAGAGGGGTGGGATAGGGAGGGTGGGAGGGAGGGAGACACAAGAGGGAAGAGATACGGGAACATATGTATAACTGATTCACTTTGTTGTAAAGCAGAAACTAACACACCATTGTAAAGCAATTATACTCCAATAAAGATGTTAAAAATAAATAAATAAAATAAAATAAAATAAAATCCACCCCCAGAAAAAAAAAACAGAAATGCCCACTGATTTCCTAAGAGAAGTGGTGATGCACTATGAGATTTACATGGAGGAAACCTAGATTTCGTGTCTACTAACTCACCTTTTAGCCATGAAAGCTGCTTGCAGGGCATCTGTCTTATCTCTAGGTACTCAAAGCAGAGGCTGCTTGAAAGCAAAATAAGGAGACAGAGGAAAAGAATAGAGGAGGAGGGAGAAGAAAGTCTAGAAGGAGGGAGGGGGAGGCATAAGGCAAGGGCGGGTTAGAGCTTGGGGAAGGGTCACCGTGATTGGCTTCAGGTGCCCCTCCTCTGTGTCCCCGTACCATAGATCTGCCTCCTTTCTCCACTCACTCATTCTCTCTACCTTCTTCCCTTCTTGTCCACACATCCTCTTTTCCTTCTTGCACATCCTTGAGCATCTGATACTGCGCTTGGTCCAGTGGCTACAACGAAGGGTGTAACTCCTTGCCCACAAGAGGAAATACTAACCAAGCAGATCCCTTTATTCTCTGGGTGTTTAATCCATGCCTACTACGTGCCAGGTCCTCTTCTAGGTGCTGGGAATTGAGCTGTGAAAGGAGTCAGCCCCTGTTCTCAAGGAGCTCACATTCTACTGGGGGAGGTGTTAGAGAATACACACATAATACACACGCAACAATTTGCGATGATGATGAATGTCACCTGGGAGGCGGGGTAGGCAGCTAACCTTAGATAAGGTGTTCAGGCCAGGCTTCTTTGCAGAGGGGACATTTGAGCTGAGAACTGAGTGACAAGGAGCCAGCTGTTGAAATATTTGGGGACAGGGTATTCCAGGCAGGAAAAGCAGCAAAGGGTCTGGGGTGGGAGTGATCCAGGCAAATTCAAGGAACAGAGGGCCATCGAGTAGTGAGGGGTGGGAGGTGAGGCTGGACAGGTGGGCGCGCACCTGGTTGTGTGGGTTGTAGCCTCAGGGGCAAAGGGAACCACTGCAAAGTTCAAGGCAGGGTGTGGTCTAATTTTCCATTTAAGCAATTGGCTGGTGGGGACTTCCCTGGTAGTGCAGTGGTTAAGACTCCGCACTTCCACTGCAGGTGGCACAGGGCCGATCCCTGGTCGGGGATCTGATCCCACGTGCCCTGCGGTGTGGCCAAAACAAAAAAGAAGAAAAAAGAAAGAAATTGGCTGGTTGTTTTGGTGATGAAGGGAGGCGGGGCTGGGAGCTGGAGCAGCAGGTGATGTGCTGTTCTCTCAGTGGGAGAATGGTGGTGGCTGGACCATGAGGTAGTGATGGAGACGGAGGGACGTGGGCTGGTGGGGAACAGAGTCAACAGGACTTGCCAGCGGGTTTAAGGGTCAGGGGCGGAGGGACCAAGGAAACAATGAGCATCTAGGGTGACTTCTGGGTTTTTACATAGTTGTATAACTGGCACCTGCTTTGATGGAAAAATGGAGGGAGCTTTGAAGTGCGTGTTATGGATGCGAAAGCGGAAAAAAACTCTTGTTTCCCTTTGCATTACTCTTGACTACTTCCACACTCACAATCCTTCTGACCCCAGATGTGTGGGTGTTTTTCCCACACTAAGCAATTCTGCGATTCTCTTTGGACGCCAACTGAGTGTCCTGCAATTTAACTCAATTCTGGCACTACTTAGAGCGGGCACGGACCCCGCAGGTTAAGGGCTCAGTCCCAGCGGACTGCCTGCCCACCGGACACCAATTGCAAGTCCCGGGTCGTCACCTGCGCTGCTGACCGACTGGCTATAAATTGGAGGTTTCCACGGCCCCCTCCTCAGGTTCAATGATTTGCTAGAGTGGCTCACTGAACTCAGGAAAACCGTTTACTTACCAGGTTACCAGTTTTTTTGGAAAGGCTATAACTCAGGAACAGCCAGATGGGAGATTCATAGAGCAAGGTCTGTGGGAAGGGGCGAGGTTCCGCACCCCTCACTGGGTGCACCGCCCTCCCAGCACCTCCCCACGGTCACCAACCTGGAAGCTCTCCCAGCCCCTTCTGCTGGGGTTTTTATGGAAGCAACATTATGTAGGCATGATTGATCCAATTATTGGCCATACGTGGTTAACTCAACCTCTGACCCCCTTCTTTTTTTCCCAGGAGGTAGGGGTGGAGCCCTCTAATCCCATGCTTGGTCCCTCTGGCAACCAGCCCCCCTCCTGTGGTTTCCTCTGGGGGCTTTCCAGGTATCACCTCATTAGCATAAACTCAGGTGTGATGCGATGGGGTTTGTTATGAATAGCAAAAGATGCTCCTTTTACCTTCATTCTTGCTCTTATCACTTAGGAAATTCCAAAAGCTGTAGGAGCTCTGTGTCTGGAACAACTGTTGGAGACCAATTATATATTTCTTATTATAAATCACAGTATCATAAGGCGTGAGTCAGGGGAGGATTCGTGAAGAAGTGACTTTTGAGCTGATCTGAGACTAAGGACCGCAAGGACCCTTTGTCGATTACTATAGAATGATGAGTAAGAAGCAGGATATTCATGCTGGAAAAAAAGACTGGTGACAGCTAAAAATAGCTGCTTTCTGCCTGCAGCAGAGTTAAGAAAAAATGTAGTTAGAGACGTCCACCTAGGCTAGGACTTTTGAGGTCTGAAAAGTGATTTTCTGTAGCCGTCGGTGGGCATCAGCTCCACACTGGAGCCCCTGAGGGTGATACTTGCTGTCCTGGACGCTCTTCAGCCTCTTTTCCTCGGGGGGAGGTTGCCTGGGATGGAGGGCCGCCCTGGCATCGGCCTTTATGAAATTGAAAGCTGGAAATGTTATTATGGGTTAATTCAGAGATCCCTGTTCACCGAGATTCTCCCTCCATCTCCCTTGTCCTCCTTTTCAGGGGGCTGAGTTTTTGCCTTTGGCTGGAGGAGAGAAGGAAGAATAGTACTGGGGTGCTGGAGGTTATAAACTAGAGGACAAATAATTCGTTATTCTATATGATTATTACCACAGCCTGAAAACATCTGCAAGTTTAATAGCCAAGGATTGTTGCAACGTTGGAGTTTGGGCTACAGGTGGGATTGTGCGTGTGCGTGTGCGTGCGTGTGTGTGTGTGTGTGTGTGTGTTCATCTCTTCACAGCATTCATAGCTTTTATTCACAGAAAGCCTAATCTGGTCCCCGTTACAGGCAGCATTCCCTTTTAGGCAGAGTATGTTTTGGAAGGCTTCCTCAGAACAGATCTTGGAGAGGTGACATCTTGCTCGTGCGTCATCATAACTACCTTGCCGACTTGGACATCCGTCTCGCCAGCCAGCGAGCAGGTGAAGCTGGCCAGGTTGGAGGTGTCAGACGTATATTCAGCAGCAGTGAGAGGCCAGAATGTGAAACGAGCAGTGCCATTTCGGGACATTTGTAACCAGTGGAGAGCAAAGAGCAGTTCTGAGTTTCAGCAGCAGGTGAGAGCCTGGCTTTGGAACAGAAACAATTTGACAAGGAGGATGAAATAGCTTAGGGAGATGGGCAAGTGAACGTTGAAAGGCATTGGGGTGATTTTCTGTCTCTTTCCTCTGTGAGTACCTGGGAGATAGTAGGACAGGACCGTGAAACTCTGGGGGAGATGGCAAGGACGAAAGGACCCCCAGGCCACATTTGAGGTGTAGGTGGAGCCTGGTAACATCTGGAGTTTTCTGTGAAAGTGACACTGCCCTTCCCCCTGATCTGTTGGTCGCACTCACTTTCCTCATTTCTCATCCTTTGAGGAACAGGTGCATTTCATGTCCTCTGTGTGGTTTATTATGAAAACAATACATTTTCCCCATCCTTTAAAATACAAAATTAGACCATTCTGTGATTTCGCCAAACTACACATCTCTTGCTCCCTGCCAGAGATTCATGGCTGAATCTAAAGGCCATATCCCTGAATCAGTTGACTATGATGTATCTGCAGGAAAGATGCAGCCTCGCTTAGTTTTAGTAGCTTTAAAGAAAAAATGAATAAGTCAAAGAAAAATATTCTTTCTCATTTGTTCACTTAAATATGAAACAGGGATTTGGAAATTTCCCAGGGACAAAAATACATGTTTCAGGCCTATGTTACGCCACGGTACGTGATGGGTGAGGGGAGGAGAGGGGAGGGAGAGAAGCTGGGGTGGCAGAGGGGCCCCCACAAATGGCAGGTCCCCCTGCTGGTGGGAGCTTGATGTCTGATGCCTTCTTTTTACCAAAATATTGCGATGGTTTTCCCAGAGGGAAATTTACCAGAGAGTGATTGAACATTAAATACTCCGGTCTGTACCCGGTTCTGTTTTCTAAAACCATGGTTGGCATTCTATGAACTTGTATCCAGGAAAGCCTACTTGCTATGAGCAGAGCACTTAGGGTTGCCTGGGACAACACCCTGAAAACCTCAGGGGTTCTTGCTGGGCCCTGGCTTTTTCTATTTTGTCTGCTCAATGGAAAACCAATCCAGCAGGACTGGTGCTTTCTGTCGAGATTCAGGAAACCTGATTCTGATCCCAGCTCCGGTTTTCTTGCTGACTTACCCTAGGGCTGTCCAGTGCTGAGAGCAGGACCTGTGGCGGAGTATGCTCCCCTATTCCCAAGGAAATTCATGTAGATTTTAGGGGAAGGAATGTAGCATCCAGAAACCCCTTATATCTTGGAAGAATATGGAGCATTATATGATGAAGGAAATAAAATAAGAGCACCCGGGTGGAATATAAAACTCGGCTTTCCCTCTCAAAGATGCATGCTAAATACGGGAGTGTTAAATTTCAAAGAGCTTAAAGAATATAAATAAACTATGTGGATCTACTTGTACTCACGACATGATGATGGGCATGGGCTCTGGAACCTGAGCCAGCTCTGCCACTTAAGAGCTGTGTGTCCTTGGGCAAGTGACTTAACCTCTCTGTGTTTCCGTTTTTTCTTCTGTAAAATGGGGATCATCCTGGTTCTTATGGCTAGCACACGGGTTAATCCATGCACAATGCCCAGTTTTTAGTAAATTCTTTCACCGTTAGCTATTACTACTAGCTGCTATTTTCTGAACTTTGTTTCCTTTAGCCGTCCAATGAGGCAGGTGGATTGCATCAGTGGTTCTCCGCCTGGTTGAACACTAGAGTCACCTGGGGAGCTTTTAACATTCTGATGACTGTGCCTCTCTCTCCCTGCTTCCCTTGAAACAGAATCTCGAGGCGTGGGGCCTGGACCTCTGCATTTGAAAAAAAGCATCCTATGTGATTCTGGGGCCCAGTGAGTTTGAGACCTTTGAGCTTGAAAGCTGTCACAGTATCTTTCTATTTGGAGGGGTTACAGCCTCCCTTCCCATACTCAGTGCACTCATACACGTGACTAAACTTTATCCTTTTTAAGAAATTGAGATGAGTCACATAACATAAAATTAACCCTTTTAAGTGTGCAATTCAGCGGAATGGACACCCACCATGGTGTGCAACCACTGGTTTTTTCTGGTTCCTAACCATTTTCGTCACCCCCAGAAGAAAACCTGGTACCCATGAAGCAGTCACTCCCCAGGCCTCCTCTTCTCAGCACCTGGCAACCGCCAATCTGCTTTCCGTCCCTATGGCTTTACCCACTCTGGATTTGTCACATAATTGGAATCAAAAATGTGTGGCCTTTGGTGCCCGGCTTCTTTTACTCACACGATGTTTTCGAGGTTCATTCATGTAACAAGTGTCAGGACCTCGTGGCTGAATAATAATCATCATGTGTCTGTAACACATTTTGTTTACCTGTTTACCCATTGACGGACACTTGAGTTGTATCCACCCTTTGACTATTGTGAAGAATGCTGCCATGAACCTCTGTGTACAAGGGTTTGAATACCTGTTTTCAGTTCTTTGTGGTACAGATCTCGGAGTGGAATCGCAATGGTGGCTCTCTAATTAACTTTTTGAGGAACCGCCAAACCGTTCAGTGGGATTAAACTTTCATGTGTATCCTCTACCCTCACAGATCTTCCTTGACCTGTCCCCACTGCCTGAAACAGAGCAACACCTTCGATCCTTTCCTGTGTGTGTCACTGCCTATCCCCTTGCGACAGACGAGGTACGTGAGCATCATGCCCGTGAACTTGACTTCCATCCTTGGGAATCTTTTGGGCTTGCAGCTGCATTTTCTCCTTTGCTTCCCAGCCAAGCTTTGCAGCTTGGGGACATTCAAGGATTGAATGGGATAATTAACGTGAAAGGTTACAGAGTCCCTTCTTTAGCCGAAGAAGGAATTATAAACATGCTTTTGTTTATCAGCCCCGTTGCCAGGCTTACGTCTTTAGCCCATTCAGAAGCTGGCACCAGCCAGTTGGTACCACTCAATCAGACAGGGGCGAACTGGAGAAAATCTGTCACCCTCTGCTTTGCCCTGCTTTATTTCCAAATCCTTTTTCCTCTTAGTGAAGGTGTAGGAAAAGTTTTATTTAAGGAGCAAAGAAAAAGGAAAAGGGTTGTTGGGAGATATGAGGAAAAAAAAGAAAAGAGGAGGCAGGGTTGGGTAGGAGGTGTAGTCACTGCAAAAGTAAGAAGCATATAGTGCAAGCATCCCAGAAGTCCAGGGCTTGGCAGTGACTGTTAAGGCAATGGCCCGTGTCAGTCTCATGGAATTTTAGCGAACTATATGGGGCGCCTTCACTGTCATGGAAGCTGGCATTTCTTCCCTGGGTTCCTCACCTTTGTAAAAACCATTTCTCTTGCCCTCTGTCTGTTGGCATCCTCCATCTTTAGGATGCAGTGAAGACATGACGGCTTTGTAAAGCCTTTCCTGGCAACTTAATCCCCCTTTCTGCTCTGAATTCCTGTGCTGCTGACTGTCTATGCCACAAATATAACACTGGCTTATCCTATCATCAGATGATGGCTACTGATAGATATGAGCTGTGATACCTGGCCTGATGCAGCATAGCACAATGGTTAGGACCACTGACTCTGGGGCCAGACTGCCTGGGTTCAAGTCCCAGTTCGGCTAACTAGTTGTATGAATTAGATAATTACTGCAGTATAGAGCAGGGGAAACAGGAGCTGGAGGGGTGAGCCCTGGTGTGCTGCTGGGGGTAGTAGGAAGTAGAACCAGAGAGAGTCCAGAGAGGTTGGGGGGCAGAAGGGCTGTATCCAATCAGCAAGGGAGAACTTCAGGAGAGTCTCATCAACAGTGTTGAGTTGTCCTGGAAGAAGCTTGACTGCTCTACTTCTCAGACTTTGAGTTTCTTTTTGCTTAAGCTTATCTATTTAACAAACAGAACCTGGAGACTATATAGATCTGTACAGATGGTCCCTGACTTATGATGGTTTGGTATACAATATTTTGACTTTACAATGGTACGAAAGTGATGAGCATTCAGTAGAGACGGTGCTTCACATTTTGAATTTTGATCTTTTCCCAGATGAGCGGTATGAGGTGTGGTCCTCTCTTGTGAGGCTGGGCAGGGGAGCACCACAGCTCCCAGTCCAGCCTGGTGATCACGAGGGTAAACAACCGATACACTTCAAATCACTGTTTTTTCACTTTCCATATAGTATTCAATAAATTACATGAGCGATTCAACGCCTTATTAGCACGGAAGCTTTGTGTTAGATGATCTGGCCCAACTGTAGCCTAATGTAAGTGTTCTGAGCCCGTTCAAGGTAGGCGGGGCTAAGCTGTGCTGTTCGGTCGTTTAGTTTTATTAAATGTATTTTCGATTTAAGATGTTTTCAATTTACAATGAATGGGTTTGTCGGGATGTAATCCCATCATAAGTCGAGGAAGGTCTGTATTGTGATTCTTAATCAAATATCTTTCATTTTTAACTTGCTGGAAAAGCGCACTCAGCCGAGACCCCTGGCGATTTGGCTCTCCACTGCCACCTGGTGGCAGCATGCTTAAAGGGCAATGACCCGACCAGGAAGCAGAGATTTTGCCTAAGTGCTGAACTTGATCCATTATCAGTGACGGTGGCAACAATCCATGTCAGTCCTTTAAGGATGTGGCCTCCTTCCTATTTTCCAGATTCTTGAGCGTCACCTTGGTCTTCCCCTCTAAGAGCCAGCGGTCCCTGCGGGTTGGCCTGGCCGTGCCAATCCTCAGCACGGTGGCAGCCCTGAGGAAGATGGTTGCAGAGGAAGGTGGCATCCCTGTGGATGAGGTGTGATGGGACCTGGTGATGGGATTGATGGATGCTAACTGGGCCGGCTGTCTAGGGTGTTTAGGTTAATTTCTGGCTCGCGGTGATTCCTGAGTGACTCCTGAGTTTATGTTTGATTAATAGTCCCTGGTGTCTGTGCTGACGGGGCCTTGACCTCTTCCTGCATTTTCACAAAATAACCAGAAAAGGATACCACCTTTATCTTACAATCAATCATCATCATTTCAACAATAGCTGACTCTCAGTAGGGCCTACTAAGTGCTGAGTACCATTCTATGAACCTTATAGCTAATTTACTCCTCACCACCATCTTGTGAGGTAGATATTACAATTATCCTCATTTTAGCAGCAAGCACTGAGAAGTTGAGTGACTTACCCAAGGTCACACAGCTGGTAAGTGGCTGGGCCAGGATGTGAAATCAAACGCAGATGGTTTGATTTCACAACCACTATTCTATACTTTCACTCCCGAGAATATAAGCCAGGAGACTGAAGGGACAATAAATGAAATATAAGGAACTACTAAAGGAACTTGTGGTGTATATATGAGAGAGGCAATTTGGAAGAGAGTGGGATGGACGTGCTCCAATTTTTTTTTTTTTTTTTTTTTTAGCATCTTGGTAAAGAGTTTGGATTCACTTGACTTTGGAGGGCAGACTCCTAACAGGGACCCCCATGAAAGGACAGGGTAGAAGTGATGGTGGTGAAAAGCAATGCAGTATGATGAGAAGGGCTCGCAGTGGGGTTCTAATTGTGATTCAGTCCCTTCTCGTTTTCTGACCTTGGACAAAGTAATTGGTCCTCTGTTTCTTTAACTGTAAAATGGAAATTTTGCACTTCCCTGGTGACCTCGTGGGATTGTTTTCTAATTAAAGAGTATTTTTAACCTTTTTGTTAAGGAATAACATAGGTTCAAGAAAGTGTCCATGTCTTAGGGTTATAACTTGAATTTTTGCATGCGTGTACGTACGTGTAACCACCATGATTATTGAGGCTTTCCATCACCCCAGTGGACTCCTTCCTGCCCGCACCCAGTCAATCCCTCTGACCTCTCTCACCATTTTAATGAGGATCTCAACTGGGGAAAAAAAATGTGCGTATCTTGCTTTGTAAACCCAAAGTGCTATATGGGAATCTATAGTGAGGGAGAGAGTAGGACAGTGGGTGAGAGGGTCTTGGGGGAAAAAAATAGCAGTAATAAAAGATCAAAAGGGGAGAAGTCTAAGAGAGGTAGAGTTTGAAACTTTAAGAGAGTAAAAGGACTGTCAGGAATTTAAAAGGCATGATGGGGGCTTCCCTGGTGGTGCAGTGGTTAAGAATCTGCCTGCCAATGCAGGGGACATGGGTTTGAGCCCTGGTCCGGGAAGATCCCACATGCCACGGAGCAGCTAAGCCCGGGTGCCACAACTACTGAGCCTGTGCTTCAAAACCCCCGAGCCACAACTGCTAAGCCTGCGTGCCACAACTACTGAAGCCCGTGTGCCTAGAGCCCATGCTCTGCAATAAGAGAATCCACCACAATGAGAAGCCCGCGCACCACAACAAAGAGTAGCCCCCGCTCGCCGCAACTAGAGAAAGCCCACGCACAGCAACGAAGACCCAACACAGCCAAAAATAAATTAAAAAAAAAAAAAGAAAGACTTATAGGGGACTTCCCTGGTGGCACAGTGGTTAAGAATCCGCCTGCCAGTGCAGGGGACACGGGTTCGATCCCTGGTCTGGGAAGATCCCACATGCCACAGAGCAACTAAGCCTGTGCACCACAACTACTGAGCGTGCGCTTTAGAGCCTGCGAGCCACAACTACTGAGCCCACGTGCCACAACTACTGAAGCCCGCGCACCTAGAGCCCGTGCTCCGCAACAAGAGAAGCCACCGCCATGAGAAGCCCGCGCACCGCAACGAAGAGCAGCCCCCGCTTGCCACAACTAGAGAAAGCCCGCGCGCAGCAACGAAGACCCAACGTAGCCAAAAATAAATAAATAAATATTAAAAAAAAAGACTTATAAATAAATCAATAAAGGCATGATGTGTTTGTTTAGTTCCATTTGAGAAACTAGAGGGAAAGTGATCCTCCTCATTCCAGGTGATCTTGGTTGAACTTCATCCCACTGGACTCCAGCGGTCTTTCTTTGATGAAGAGGACTTGAATACTATTGCAGAGGGAGATAATGTGTATGCCTTCCAAGCCCCTCCGTCACCTGGCCAGGAGATGCTCTCAGGTACAAGAGTGCTTTGCATAATGTTATTTGGATATTATGAGTCATAGGTTTGAGAAGGATACTCATTGGGTGCTAAGGCAAAAGACACTTAATTTTAGTACTTGGAAATATCAGGCTTATCTTCTCCGATATTTGTTGTACAGATGGTTGATTATAAAAGTTAATCAACTAAGACAGGGGTTCCTGAAACCTTAGTATCAGAGTCACCTGGAGGTCTTGTTTAAACAGATTTCTGAGCCCTGCCCACAGTGTTTTTGACTCCGTAGGCCAGGGGTGGGGCCTGAGAAATTACACGTCTAGCAAGTTCCCAGGTGATGCTGACGCTGCTGGTCCTGGGACCACGTTCTGAGAACCACTGTTCAGAATAGGTGCTGGGGTAATCTTTGTCTTCAGGACTCTTATGGTTCAAGGTCAGTGCTTGAAGTAAAACTGTTACAAACTGGAGCATAGATGGCCAAAGAGATGATTAAATGACTTTTTGTTAACAGTCCCGCTTCCCTATGTTAACTTTTCCTAAACTTTGGATAGGCCAAGATGGCCAGTTTCTGACAGCCTTTCGTTGTAGGTCAGTATCCATTTCGGTCCAATTAGCCAGTCAGTAAGGCTCATATTTAGAGGACCTTGTGCCACTGTTACACACATACCCCAGATGAATCCTATGCCCTGACCATATCCTCGGCCAGCCTAGGTGGCAGGCAGCCTGTGGGAACCAAGTGTCTGCAGGTGCTCTGAGTCAACAGAGAGAACAGGACATTGACAGGCCCTGATTATGTGATAACTCAGTGAAATAGCCCTCATTTCAAATTCAATCACAGGACACATCTGTGCTTTAAAAGGAAAATTTCAGAGCTGATTGGAAATTGAGGATGGTCCAGTTCCTCTACTTCCTCAACAATAAAGATTCTTACCTTCTCTCTGTACCCCTTACGTTGGCGTTCTAAGAGAGCGGATACTCTACAGCTCTCTGATCAAAGCATACAAGCAACGAAAATCATTTTGGTGTATTTTTCAGATTGGCTTTGAAAAGTATTAATTAAAATCCCTGCCTATACTTTAAAATTGGCTGACCACAACAGCAAATTCACTACCATGTATATCATCTTATGCCAGGTGCCTGATGGAACAAGTGCCATGAACCTTAATAGCACTTCCCCTGAAGCCCTCCAGTGTCTCCCAAGGGTGGTTAATGGATGGTCAAAGAGAAGAGGGGCTAGAAGCCAGGGTTCTGACCCAGTGCAGCAGCTCCTTTAAGAACACAAATGTAATTCTCGCCCTTCAGCTCGTCCATCTGGTCTACCCATCTCCCCACGCTTGGCAGTCTGCGAGGGTCAGCGATTATCCCTGCCCGTCCACAGTGAGACCACGGTGCTAATCCTCTTCTGTAATTTGGTGGGCTCAGGCCAGCAGGCCAGCAGGTATGTTTAACTTCATCCTTCTTTTACATGATGTCTGGGTTGTGTCAACATGTACTTGGAATTTGCGCTAGAATAATTCTAATTTGAAAAAAAATATATCCATTCTCAAAGTTGATCAACAAGGAGCAGGGAGTAAGGTACCTCCTGATCGAGAGGATCAGAAATAACGGCCTTCAGCAGATGGCTAACATTGTCCTTAACAATTGAGCATCGGAGGTTTCCCTGTTGGTTTTAGGAACAATAATTTTTGCTCTCACCATTATTTTATACTGTGCTGTAAGGCCTAGGCAGTGCAGTAAGACAAAGGAAAAAGAAACTGGCTATTGGAAAGAGGAGGTAAAATGACCACTATTTGCAAATTATATTATTTTCTATCCAGAAAACCAAGAACTTGAAAATAATTAGAACTAATGAAAGAGTTCAGGTTGCATAACAAATGTACAAAACCAGATAGCTTTCTTACAGAATGCAAATAAAATGTGTAAAAGATAGTACTCCAATGAAAAAATTTTAGATGGATAAAATGTTTGTAAAATTTACCTGGAAGAACAAACTCGTAAGAGTAGCCAGAAAATATTGGGGGCAGGAGAAAGAAGGAAGAGGGATTTTTCTAGTAAAACAGAATAAAGTTTTAATTATTAAAATATTGTGATATAAGCGGAAGAGTATACACTTAAATCAATGACACGGGACAGGTCAAGCATACTTCAGTATTTGTTAGATGATAAAAATGGTGTATTTCATATTAGTAAGGAGTGAATGAATTATTTAATACTAAGCCTGGGCTGACTGATACTTCGCTTTCTTTTTATTTTAAATAATCAATTTTTTTACTCCCGCCATAAATTCTCATGTATATATTGATTGGAGAGGTAATTACAGAAAAGGAAACCATAAAATAACTTGAAGGTAATATAGGGGAATATTTATATCTTTGAGTTGGGGGCTGTTTTAACACCTAAGGCAGGAGGCCATCAAGGAAAAGTCTAATGTTTTCAATACATTTAAAATGCTAAGCTAAGAGCACATTTGAAAGGCAAAGCACAAACGAAGAAAAGTATTTACATCATGTGACAGCTGAAGGATGCATATCCGTCATATAAAACCTAGCTCTCAGATTAGGGACAGAAATAGTATTCTTTTAGTAAAATGAGCCACAGAGATGAACATTAATTCACAGAAGAAATACAGGCATAGGTTAAAATATTCAGCTTCGTTAGCAGTAGAAGAAATTCTGATGGCAACAGCAAGGTGCTATACTTAACCTTCCAGACTATTAAAAAACTTTAAAAAATTGATAATACTCATTCTGGGCAAGTGTCAAGAGAATGGGGCACATGCTTCACGGGTAAATTGGTGTGGCTTTTCTAGAGAGCAGGTTGGAAATAAATAGCTTTGGTCTTATTTCCACTTCTGGAACTTTATCCCAAAGAAACAATGAGTCATGTGCACCCAAAGGCGTAGGCAAAAGAACGTGTATAGTTCCTGCCATGAGCAAGCATTGCTTAAATAAAAAATTGGAAACAACCCAAATGCCTAGTAATAGAGGATAAGGTAAATACACCCATCTGTCTATTCAACAATTGACGCCCAGTGCCCTTGCCCATCCAGTGCACCAGCTCGTAATTAACTTTCGCAAAGTTAATTCAACAGTAGCACATTCTTACCCCACTGGATCTTCACGCAGCCTTGCAGGTGGGGCCAGAGAGCAGTCAAAGGTCAGTGATTTGTCCAGAGGTACCCAGGGCAGAGCTGGAATTGACAGCAGGCAGTCTAGGCACCACAAGCTCACTGCTGCGTGCTCATCGGATCGGGATATGGAAAACATTCCCAGTTGCGAGAATATTCCTGATACACAAAGCCATCGATGTGTCCACTGGGCTTATCTCTGCCTGGCTTTCCTCTGGGTCCTGTGCTCTTCCTCTGGGGAAGAGGGTTTCCCAGCCACCTCTTTACACTGCCATGTCTCCATTCATAACGAGGGTCTCAGATGGGCAATTTTGTACTGTGTTTTGTGCTCAACTCTTATCCAGTTGAGAGAAGCCAATGAGTAGAGCCAACGTTCTTGACTGTTGGGTATTGTTGGTTTTTCTTTTGCCGAAATAACCTCATTTCCTTGGATTTCCAGGTTTGGGCCACCTTTCCTGATTAGGGAAGACAGAGCCATCTCATGGGTCCAGCTCCATCAGTGCATTCTCAGTAAGGTCCGCTATCTCATGAAGAGCGAGGCTTCTGTACAGGTCAGTGTGTCAGTGTGTGTGTGTGTGTTGTCAGGGGGTGGGGTGTGGAGAGAGGGATGTAGGAATCTAGTGGTAGCTCAGGAGAGACAAGCATTTGCTGTCAGTGACAGTGTTCACACTGTCGTATCAAACAACTTTGATTTATATGCAAGAAAATCACCGTTTTATGGTCCGTGCTGTTTCTCTCTTTGTGGCATTACAAAATACCTTTCATGGACGGAGCTTTTGCTCGTTAAATCTTTCGAAACATCATTGGAAGAAAGAGTGGGATTTACATCATTCATCTCAGTTTTGTATATTTATGGCTTCCCATAGTTCTTCTTGGAGGGGAGCTTATTATAATAAACTGTAACTTATACATTTGGATCAAAAATTTCAAGGGACTTGAGGTATAACTTCTGTGGAAAATTAAAATCGATGTGTATGTCCAAATATGAAAACCTAGGTATTAAAACAGTTTTGTCCAGTTTTCGAAAAACGGGTTAAAAACTCAAGGGGAAACACCTTTTTGCCTTGCTCATTTATTTATTCTCAGACTGGTAGTTTCCAAATAAAAACAACAAATTCTAAAACCATGCCTTTCAGCCCTGATAGTATCAGAACCTGTTTTGATGGCTGCTTGGCATAGAAGACTTTAACATGTTTAGGGACATGTCGGTAGCCTCAGAAATTTGTTTTCCCCCAGCTACTCTCTAAGTAAGAACTTTTCATTTGGGGGATGTACCAAACATTTCAGAGGGATTTCTGTATAGTTCTTCATAATTCATGTTCCTTCCTGCTTAGGGAAAACCGTACATCTGATTTGGGATTTACACGAAATACCAGTTTGTTTAAGACCTTTTCTACATTTGCACCAAATCTTTATCTCCAAAGGCTTCATGAACTGCCCAGCATATCTGCCGTGGTGCCCAAATTAGAAACTCGAACTTCTCCCTAAGTAGGTCAGAATATCTAGTAATAGCTTTAGCTTTCCCCAAACCCTGTGCTCCTGGCTGTTGAGAGTGGATGAAACGGCTTTCATGCAAACGTTGAACTCAGCTGTTCTTATTCTCCCCCTGGTCTCCCATGTGCTCTTGCCTCTGCATCTCTCCGGTCATTTCAATTTTAGAGACCGATGAAGCAGTCAGTGGGGCCTGCAAAATTCGAATACAGGCAACCTCCAACCCAGCTACGGACGCTTGTCCATAGATACATTGACACATGTGTGGATGCCCATGGTTTTATGTAAGAATAATGTGCTCTAAGTGGTTGTGAGGCTCCCAGGCTAGCTCACCCATCTAACACACAGGCTTTTATATTTTGGGTTTTGTTGTTGTTGTTGTTTCGGCCGCTCTGCGTGGCTTGCGGCATCTTAGTTCCCCGACCAGGGATCGAACCCTGGCCCCAGCAGTGAAAGCGCCGAGGCCTAACCACCTGACCACCAGGGAATTCCCAAGGCTTCTATATTTTGAAGAGTTTGAAAAGAATTTGAAAAGAATTGGTAATAATTTGGAAAGAATCCTGTCAGCCTTCTCAACATTGAACCAAAGAGATTAAAAGCAGTGAACATACATTGAAGGTTCCAGAGTGAATTTCCCCAGCCAAGAATGAAGGACAGGAAAATGTCTCTTACGAAAATGACCAATTTGCTCTATGGGATTACTTTGCAATGAATTATGAAGAAAAGAGATTGATCCTTGCCTAGGAATTTTTCTGGTTCCTTTGTAAATTTTCTTCGTGGGCAGGCAGGGTGAGCTGCTTCTCTGCAGTGTAGGTGCCTTATTATGTTGCCATGCAAACAGCAAGGCTCCATTAGGGGTGCCAGGAAAAAGAGCTTTCCCCCCCAGATTTTAATTAACTTCTCCTTGGGAAGTACGCCCTCCCATGGCCAGCCCTGAATCCAAGCCCCTGAAGTCAGTTTGCTTCCAGCCATCAGTTTCGTGTTTATTGAAGCGGCAGGTCAGCTAGAGTGTAGGTATAGTATAGTCCAGTGAGGCGTCCACACTCCCCAAATGTCACACTTATTGCCCCTCCCCATCAGCTACCACAGCCGAGGAGTCGGCTCAGAGCTCCCTGACTATGTTTTGGGTCACACGGTCTTTGCCCTGTTACTGTTTCTTTGAATTATAATGTTTTCCTTCTCTTCTCCTGCCTGAATTCAACCTACATTTCATCAGTGTTTTTGTTTGTTTGTTTTTTGCGGTACGCGGGCCTCTCACTGTTGTGGACTCTCCCGTTGCGGAGCACAGGCTCCGGACGCGCAGGCTCAGCGGCCATGGCTCATGGGCCCAGCCGCTCCGCGGCATGTGGGATCCTCCCGGACCGGGGCACGAACCCGTGTCCCCTGCATTGGCAGGCGGACTCTCAACCGCTGCACCACCAGGGAAGCCCTCATCAGTGTTTTTTAAGTAGAGATTTCTGCCACTTATCTTTGTCAGACTTTGTAAGAACATTTCATTTTTTTCTAGTTGTGGCCAAGGTCATCAGTGACAATTTTAAGAACTGTATTTCCATTGCTTGAAGAGACCATTGATTTTTTTTTTTAGATATTGTGGTAAAATGTATGTAATGTGTATTGTAACCGTTCACAAATGTACGTCAATTATATTCACCATGCTGCATAACCATCACCACTATACTCCCCAGATTTTTCACCATACCCACAAAAATTATACCCATTAAATAACAACTCCCCATTGCCCCAACCCCTAGCCCGTGAGAACCTCCATTCTACTTTCTGTCTCTATGAATTTGGCTACTCTAGGGACCTCATATGAACAGAATCATAGGGCTTCCCTGGTGGCGCAGTGGTTGAGAGTCCGCCTGCCGATGCAGGGGACACGGGTTCGTGCCCCGGTCCGGGAAGATCCCACGTGCCGCGGAGCGGCTGGGCCCGTGAGCCATGGCTGCTGAGCCTGCGCATCCGGAGCCTGTGCTCCGCAACGGGAGAGGCCACAACAGTGAGAGGCCCGTGTACCACAAAAAAAGTAAAATAAAATAAAATAAACAGAATCATACAATATTTGCCCTCCTGTGTCTGGCTTATTTCACTAAGCAAAATATTTTCAAGGTCCATCCATGTTGTATCATGCATCTGAATTTTCTTCCTTTTGAGGGTTGAGTAATATTCCATTGTGCATATATACCACATTTTGTTTATCCATCCATCTGTTGATGGATACTTGGGTTGCTTCTACCTGTTGACTATTGTGAATAAGGCTGTTTAAGGCTCACTTCAATTTCAGAAAAGTTAAAATATGAAAAAAGTGTCCATCTTAGAATAACAACATAGGTGGTATTTCTTTTACGCAGCTTATTTCGACATGTATAAATACTTATTTAGCATTTGAGACGTAAAATGCACACTAACTTGTTTTTAGATAATTGCCTCATTTTGGTAATCTGGTGACGTTAATCATCATCTTAATAAAGTAAATTAGCTGCTAGTAATTAATGAACAGAATTGGTTTAATTCCCTATTAACTGTGCTAACATTTGTCCCAATTAAACCTGTGTTATTTTAAATCACTGCGTTCATTGTTTTGGAGAATTTAATGTGTTACACGGTATTAGATCACTATGTTAAAAGGTATAGGGTGTATCTTCTAAAAAAACTGAAGCCTTTATATCTCTGGATTTGGAATAATTATTAAGGGCATATTCAAAATACACTATAAGCAAAAGGTTACATTTTTTGAGTAACTTCTTTGCACTTAACCGTCTGATTCACACCAACATGTGGGATGACCTGCTTCTTGTTCTTGGCCTGGCAGAACCTGGGGTCACTGTTCTCCATCCGGGTTGTGGGGCTGTCCCTGGCCTGCAGCTACTTGTCCCCAAAGGACAGCCAGCCCCTCTATCACTGGACAGTTGACAGGTAAGGGGATGTTCCAGACGTGGTAAGAGAATGCATACGTTCCTACCTGACTAGACTCCTTCAAGGCTGTGTATCAATAAGACTGATGACAATCTTAGCTGCCTTTCGTCTTCAGCACCAGCGCCTGGGTTAGGTCCTTATACACATTCTGTGCTTTCAACCCTCATGTCTAGAGCGGGACTGACGGCCACTTCAGAGATGGGGAGACACTGAGGTTCCCAATGATTAGTGAATTACGCACATTCATGCGGCTGGTTAAGGACTGTGTACTTCCGTGAGCTCAAAACCTGTTTTTGAATCATCTTGGTGACAGTTAGGGACACATGTGACATCTCCACTTTTTTCCTGCAGTACATTCAAAAACTTCTTTTAGGTGCAGACCCTCCTGTCTGTCACTCGTATATATGCGTCTTGGTTGTTGTTGTTTTTTTTTTTTGGCCACGCTGCGTGGCTTGCAGGATCTTAGTTCCCTGACCAGGGATCGAACCCATGCCCCATGCAGTGGAAGCGTGGAGCCCTAACCACTGGACCGCCAGGGAAGTCCCCATATGTGTCTTGTTGATTTCACATCTTCCACTCTCTCCTTGTCCTGTCTCTTCCGCATTAAGGCCAGACAACCTCTTCTGAAATGGGCTGAGCCCAAGCAGCTGGAAAGAGCGATGGGTTGATTCACCCTGAGATTTTCTGGGTATGGGAGGGTCTGGAAGGGGAAGACCTTTTAGGTCGTGGAGGTGGACTGGAAGGTGCTCCTTTCACTGTGCAGTGGAGGAAAACCTAGCAGCTCATTTGAGGCATCATCAGAACTGGGTATTTGCTGAGGACGTTCAAGCAGAACGGCCTCCTCGACACTGAGAAGATGGCTGGGGCTGCAGTGGGAGGGCTGAGTCGTGGCCTTGCAGCCACCAAATCCTGGGAGCTCGTCAGCTCCCAGGGGAGCTGGGACAGAGCCTTCAGGGGTGGATTGAGGACCAAGTCTTCTGCAGACAGCACCTCCCCAGACCCCCGACCTCAGTTTCCATGCAGCTTTGGACATTTCTGTTGGGAACATCAGTCCTGGGGGTGGAGGAGAGAGTGGGAAGCAGACTCCATGCCTTTGATGGGCTCCCTGTTCTCTCATCAGGGCTCTGCACCTCAGGAGGCCGGGAGGCCCCCCGCACATCAAACTGGCCGTGGAGTGGGACAGTGGCACCAAGGAGCAGTGAGTCCAGCAGAGCCCAGCTCTGGCAGAGGGGACAGGGCCTGTCTGTGCAAACGGACCTTCCTGCGCCAGTTCCCCTGATGCGACAGTGGGGTGTATGATGCCCCCCGGATGCCGTGTGGCCCATTCCTCAGAGAAGCCCCAATGGCAATTGTCTGTATATAAACAACAGCGACAGGAGTAATAATAACGATGGCTGTGGGTGGTGTGAGTGGTGGTAACAGTCACAGTTGGAAATGGTGAGGTGACACTTACCCACTCACCCCGTGCCAGCCACTGCTCCGAGCCCTTTACATCCATGCAGTTTATTTCATGCATCAGTTCCTGTGCGGTAGGTCCGACACGAATCCACATCATCAGATGTGGAAACTGAGGCACAGAGAGGTTAAACGGTTGCTCAGTGTCACACAGCCCGTGCCTGGCAGAGCCGGGCTTTGAACCCACTGTCGCCTCAAGTCCATGCTCTTAATCACTCAGCGTGGCTGCTTCTCTAACACCGAGTGCATCTGCCCGACTTCGGGAAAGGACACTGTTCAGTCCGGCGAGTGTTTATTAATCTCCTGCTAGGTGCCAGGCCTTGCACCACGACATGAAACAAAAATGAGTAAGCCAAGGGCTCGGTCCCTCTCTGGGTCCGTGGGGGCACTGAGAAGTCCAGTAAAAGCGAGTGGGTGCCCTGGGAGCCCTGGGAAGGGGGCCTTTGCCTCCCGGGCAGATGCTTTGCACCCCGTTAGCTGGGAGTAGGGCCCCCTCAGGGGTGAGACCCCGCGTGGCCTCTGTCTGCTCCTGCAGCCTGTTCGGGAGCATCCAGGAGGAGCGGGTCCAGGACGCGGACAGCGTGTGGCGGCAACAGCAAGCCCACCAGCAGCAGAGCTGCAGCCTGGACGAGTGTTTCCACTTCTACACCAAGGAGGAACAGGTCCCGCCCTGGGAGTCCACGCCCCTTCCGGCCCGGGGCCTGTCAGTGGGTGGGTCACGACCCCGGGGGGGCGTGGCTTACGGTCCCGGTGGCTTCCCTTCCAGCTGGCCCAGGACGATGCGTGGCGGTGTCCCCACTGCCAGGCCCTGCAGCAGGGCGTGGTGAAGCTGAGCCTGTGGACCCTGCCCGACATCCTCATCATCCACCTGAAACGGTTCTGCCAAGTGGGCGAGAGGAGAAACAAGCTCTCCACGCTGGTGAAGTTCCCGCTCGCCGGCCTCGACATGGCTCCCCATGTGGCCCAGAGAAGCACGGGCCCCAAGGCCTCCCCGGGCCCCTGGCCTCTTTCCTGGAAGCAGCCGGCCTGCCTGCCCACCAGCTACCCACCAGACTTCCTGTACGACCTGTACGCGGTCTGCAACCACCACGGCAGTTTGCAAGGTGGGCATTACACAGGTGAGCCTGCCTCACGGCCCGTGGCTGCGGCCCGGGCCTCCAGGTGCCCGGGGAAGGGGCACCCCTGGGATGCCGAGCTCGCTCGGGCCCTCGGCACCAGCTGACCCCTGACCCGGTGCACACCGGGCACCTGCCGGGGGTGGGGTGGTGGCGTCTGGTCCAAGCGTCCAGCGGAGTTCCGTGAGGGGTTGGAATAGAAAGTTAGTTACAGCCCGAGTTTTTGACCGTGTCGGATACCAGAGGGTAGCTGTTGGAACCCAGAGAGTGCCATTGATCCTCGTCTGTGATTCAGCACACGGACTCCTACTTACCAGATTCGGTATCTTTTATTTCTGTGGGGTACCTTTAATTGTTAATCCCTCGGAGGGACTTGGAGAGAATGAAGGCTGGAAGGACAGAAACAGCTTGGCAGCTCGTTCAGTTGTTCATAATCGTGTACCTTGGTCTCTTCTAGAATAATATAAAGTATTTCATTTTTGAAAAAATGCTTGAGAATATTTCATTTTGGGGAAAAATGCTCTATTCCTAGTGCACTAATGAACCTGCAATTTGGAAAGCACCAGACTGTATAAAAATCCAGGATCATCACTCATTCATTCATTGAACAAATGTTTATGAAGTCCCATTCTATGCCAAACCCTGGGCTAGATGCTGGAGTCTCAGTGATGAACAAGACAGATAGGAGTCCTGCCCTCATGGGACTAATTTCAGACACAGACAATAAAAAGATGCTTGTCCCTTTAGTACTTTCCCTGCTTGGTGTCATGAAAAGGTGATTGGTTGATGTGTCTGAGATACAGATAAGGCCTCCCTGAGGATGTTACCTTTTTAGGTCAAGAGCTGAAGGATGAGGTGGAACTAGCTGTGTGAATAATGGGAGGAAAACATGGGCAGAGCTACCAGCCTGCGTGAAGGCCCTGAGGCGGAGTTTGCGTGTTTAAGAATTGATGAAAGCCTGTTGTGGCTGAAGGGGAAAGTGACCTAGGATAGAGCTGGGTCCGGAGGCCCTGTGGGCCACGGACAAGAGTTTGCACTTTTTTCAGAGGGTGATGGGAAGCCATTCAAAGGTTTTAGGCAGGGAAGCCATTCAAAGGTTTTAGGCAGAGGAATAAAGACATAATCTAGTTCACAAACGGAGGTCTTAGCTCGAGCAGAGAATTGGGTAGCGCAAGAGTGGAAGTGGGAATTCCAGTTAGGAGGAAGTTTCTGGGGCTCAAGTGAGAGATGGTGTTGGCTGGGACTTGGGTGATGACAGGGTATTCAAGGCATATTTTGGAAAGAGGATCAGTGAGACTGGCTTTTGGACTCAGCGTGGGGTGGAAGAGAAAAGGAGGAGCAGAGACGACCTTCTCCGTGCCCCCTTGGGCTGGTGCAGGAGCCAGGAAAGTGTGGCTTGTGGGCCACATCCAGTCTGGCACCGTATTTGTACAGCCCATGAGTTAAAAGTGGTTTTTACATGCTAAAAAGTGGTTTAAAAAAACCCAACCAAAACAACAACAATACATGGCAGAGACCGTATGTGGCCATCGGGGACCTGCAAAGCCTAAAACGTTGTCTGTTTGGCCCATTACAGAAAAATGTTGGCTGACTTCCGAATTACGGTTATGGAATGGTTGTGGAATAGTTATGGAGCCATTTACTGAGGTGTGGAGGGAAAGGAGAGGACTATTTCTCGTACTTGTTTAGAAGGTGGTGAGAATCTTATTTATGAACATTTTCTTAAATGTTTGACTGCAGTTCTTAGGTAGGAAAGAAGTGTACCATAATCCCAACTGCATATTTTCCTTGCGTACTGAATCAGAGACATGCATTTTGAAGGTCCTCAAAAGAACGGGGATGGACATTGGCCTTATTGCCTGGGACTCCCGTAAGTGTTATAAATCGGGACTCCCTCTTACTGGAGATTTTGCCTGAACGGGCTCTACGACGTAAGGATTCAGCTTGTGTGGTAACAGCTCACTGGATCAGTGAGCATCTGGGTGTGTAACTGGTTATCCTTGCTGATTCTGCCACATTCACTTCTGGCTAAAAGTGGTCCAGCGTTTCTATTACAAACGTCCGTTTTTCAGCCATGCCAGTGGGAAATGTCTTCCTGCTTTGGGGGGCTCCAATAATGGGGACTTGGGGTTTGGACCTTCGCAGCCTACTGCCGGAACTCTCTGGATGGCCAGTGGTACAGTTATGACGACAGCACGGTGGAACCGCTTCTAGAAGATGAGGTCAATACGCGAGGGGCTTACATCCTGTTTTATCAGAAGAGAAACAGCATCCCTCCCTGGTCAGCCAGCAGCTCCATGAGAGGTAGGTTTTGCTGGTCCTTATAGGAGAGGGGAGGATTGGGAACGGGGAGGATGCTCTATCAGACATCGAGGCCCGGGAGAGGTCGGCAAGGATCTGAAAGAGGAAGCTTTGCTGCTACAGAGCGTGTAGAGCCCTACAGACTAGTGTCCCGTTTGTAAGGACGTGGGAGGGACACACTGAAATGCAAGAACGGGAAAAGGAATAAGATTCTGTATCTGTGGCGGGTGGTTCTTGGGAGCATGGGATTCCATATTTCCGCTCCCACCCATGCTGAGCCAGGTCTTAATTAAAGTTGTGCAGTAGAACCCTGCATTAGTCCTGGTAGAAAGGGAAGGGCAGTTATAAGGGATGAGGGGCCTTCATAGGAAATAGTTACTTAACCACACCCCAGAGATAAGTTTATTAGACAACCTCCAGCTTGCTTGGCAGTCTGGAGATGGAAAAGAAGGGTCAAAACGCACCTTTTTGTGTGCCAGATTTCACTCTGCGAACTAGCCATCCTTACTTAGGAGCGAAAGAACATTTTTAAAAAAATGACTCAGATCTTCTGCACCCAGATGGTTGGAAAATGGCCAAGTAAAACCAGATGCCCCAGCAGGTCTAAACCCCCCGTCATGCAAAGTCTGCCTTCTTTTCACAGAAGGTAGACGTGGCGAGAGTGAAAAACATGCCATATTTAGAAAACTGGACTTGGCGACCAGTAATTTCACGAAAAGCCTTTCAGTTCTCATCAACATTCTGTCCTTTCTGTGCCCGAGTGCCTTTCCCTAAGTGTGTAGGCTTTGTCTCATGGTTCGTCAGTTATAGGTTCTCCTCCAGAGATTCAGTCTCGTTTCTGTAATTCTACTCTGGTTCTGTAGCTCCGGGCTCGGGGATGGGAATCTGGCCGTGAGAGGTGCCCGAGGGGCCCCGAAGGATGGAGTTGGGTCCAGCCTGCCCTCTCTGTGCTCCTACAGGTTCCACCAGTTCCTCCTTGTCCGATCACTGGCTCCTCCGGCTTGGGAGCAGTGATGGTAGCATGAGGGGCAGCCTGCTGTCCTGGAGCCCCACCCCCGGCCCTGCCCGGCCCCAGCTGCCTGGGCCTGCCTCCTGCACCAGGAGCCTCCCCAGCCAAGAAAAGGGTACGTTCGGTCACGTTGGTTAAACTCGCTGAGCTTTCATTCTCTGTAACGACCGTCACTCCTCAGCTTTATGAGGTGCTAGCACTTCACGGCTCGGAGCGTACAGAGTCCCTCGGTACGAGAGGTTTATTGATTTCCCAAATCGGGGCTCTCAGGACCTGGCCCGCCGCCTGCCCACTGCCCTCTGGCTGCAGGTGCCTTCTTTCTGTGCTCCCTGGAGCTGACCATCTAAAGGGGGCCCACAGCGCATCAACGAGTGAATGAATCTCATGACGGGGTGTAAAGCAGGGATGAGGGCGAGGAGGTGAATCATCAAGGGAAGAAGGTATCTAGGCCAGGGGTGGGGGAGAAGGGGTGCAGAGGGCCCGTTAGGTGGGGCGGGCGGGGAAGGCCTTTCCGAGGAGGTGAGTTTGGAGCAGAGGCCTGAGTGCGAGTGAGTCCTGTGAAGTCTGGGCGTGTGCTCCACACGGTCAGGGTGAGGGCTGTGAGGTGGGAGTGAGCGTGGGACGGGGGGGTAGGGGGGTGCAGGAGGGACCAGAGCTGCGGCCAGAGTGACAGGAGGTAGTTGGGAGCGTGCCTTTGTCACATGGTACCAAGTCTGCATTGTATGCCAGTTGCAGGGGTGGGTGGGAGCTACTGGGAGATTTGAGCAGCAGGTCATCAATCTGATACTTTCGCAAAGCCTACTTTAGCTGCTGTGTGAATGCATCACAGGAGGGGTAGGAAGCCAGACGGCCAGCTGAGAGGTCTGGCTGTGGTTTTCCAGGCGAGAGCAGGTGGTGGCTTGGGTTAGTGGGTGAGGTACGAGGTGGTCAGATCCGGGGTATATTTGAAGATAGAGCTAACAGGATTTGCTGGTTTGGGGTGTGAGGGAGAGAGGAACCAAGGAGGACTCTTTGCTTGGTGTCCACATAACTAGGTGACCAGTAGTAGTACAGGTGGGAAGGGCTTGGTTGGCTAGGATGCTGGGTCTATTTTAGAGGGAAATCCAATGTTTGACATGGTCGTTTTGAGACTCCGGTAAGACTTCCAGATCAAGATGATAGCTAAGGAGTGGAGAAAAATATTTGAGGGTCATCACCACACGGATGGACTTTAAAGCCACGGGGCTGGCTGAGCTCTCGTAGGGAAATTATACAGATAGAAACAAGTAAAGACCTAAGACCAACCCTGGAGCTCTCCTACATCTAGAGGTTGAGCAAAGGCAGAGAGGACAGCACAGAAAACAGAGGAGTGGCCTGTGAAATAGGAAGAAAACTGGGCAAACATGGATCACAGATGCAAAAAAGGGGAATCTTTCAAGGAGGAAGAAGCCAACTGTGTCACACACTGTTGAGAGGCTGAGTAGGATGAAGATGGGTAAGTGACCATCGGGCTGGAAGGTCACCAGTGACTTGCCAAGAGCATCTATCACGGTTTGGAAAGAATGGAAGCTGTCAGTAACAGGTGGAAAAGAGACTGGGTTAAAGAATTGACGGTGGATATGGGTTCCATCAAAGACTGTGATTAAAGAGGCAGTAGCTGCAGAGGAATGTGGGCTGACAGCACTTTGGGGTTTTCTTTGCCAAATGAGAACTAATGGAGCATGTTAGCATTCAGATGGTCCCGACTAGAGGGAAAATGTGATGATCACGCAGGAGGCAGAGGCAATAACTACAGAAACAAACGTTTTCAGAAAAGCACACGTGTGTCTGTCCGTCCGTCTGTGTATCTTTAGCCTCCGTGTTCCTTCCATCAGAAGGTGGCAGCACTTTTTAATCACTTTTAGTTTCCATGTTTCCTATTAGCACCTGATTTGGTTTTATAAATAAAAAAACTTTAATTGAAGTACCACGTATATACAGTAAAGTGTACTGATCACAAGTGCACATCTGATGAATTATCATACAACATACCCATGTAACTATTGCTGAGATTAAGCAATAGAAAGTTCTAGGTCATCTCTACCTCCCCCCACCCCAACCCCGTATCCTTCTCAATCTTTACTGTTTCCGTCCTTTCCAGCAGGAAGTATTATTCTGACTTCTAACACATTGATTAGTTTTGCCTCGTTGGAAACTTTATATAAATGGAGTCACACATTCTTTTTTTTTTTTTTTTGGTACACGGGCCTCTCACCGCTGTGGCCCCTCCCGCCGCGGAGCACAGGCCCCGGACGCGCAGGCTCAGCGGCCATGGCTCACGGGCCCAGCCGCTCCACGGCATGTGGGATCCTCCCGGACGGGGTCACGAAGCCGCGTCCCCTGCATCGGCAGGCGGACTCCCAACCACTGCGCCACCAGGGAAGCCCACACATTCTTTTTTCTTTGACTTCTTTTGTTCAACATTATATTGGTGAGACGTATATTTGTGGTATGTATCAATGCCTTTTTCATTTTATTCCATTTATCAGAAACAAAAAAACAGGGCTTCCCTGGTGGCGCAGTGGTTGGGAGTCCGCCTGCCGATGCAGGGGACGCGGCTTCGTGCCCCCGTCCGGGAAGATCCCACATGCCACGGAACGGCTGGGCCCGTGAGCCATGGCCGCTGAGCCTGCGCGTCCGGGGCCTGTGCTCCGCGGCGGGAGGGGCCCCAGCGGTGAGAGGCCCGCGTACCGCAAAAACAAACAAACAAAAAACACAAACCAACCCAAAATAACTCAGACACATAAAGTTTGTTACCGAGTCTAAGCTTGTACTGCTCACGGCATGACAGGCCAATAGATCAAGAGACCATAGTGTTGGCGCAAGGAATAGCGACTTTATTTGTTAAGCCAGCAGGCCGGGAAGATGGTGGGTTCGTGCCGCACAGAACCATCTACCCAAGGTAGAAATCAAGGGGAGGGGATGTGGCTGGGCCTTGCACACTTCTCAGGGCAGGAATCCTTTGTTCTTGCAGCTGCCCAGGTAGGTCTGGTCACAATGTTCCTATAAACCTCCAACAAGAGAATGGTTATTTTCTGTTTTGCAACTTTTTATCTCTACGTGAATGGGAAATTGTTATACCTTTAAAGGTCAGCTCCTTGAAAATGGGCTATATTTCAGGCTCTAGGCAATATTCTTTTACAAAAGGTGCAGAGCCAGCATGACTGAGATAGGCAACAGAGCACAAGGGTTACAGCTAAAGAAATAGATCCAACATGGAGTCATGTTTGTTCTCTGTTACAGGTTCTCTGCACGGCAAGTTTAATTGTACATATCAGAGAGAGAGAGAAAGAGAGATTGTTGTCTATTGACTGTTGACCATTGTCAATAAAAAAGCAAAAGCAGGCATTTGGAAAAGAAATCATGATGGGTAGGGTGGGGAGAACCACCTTATGTGCGAGGGGTTCACAGATGGGCTGGATTTGATCTCAGAGGCTGACCTGGAGAAGTTTGGCTTGATCGTCAGGGGAGGCACTTTGAGTCGTTAGTGATTTCCGGATTCTTGAGTTATTTGTGGATTCTCCAAAAATCCACACACGTTTTGTGGTGAAGACACGTGACGGACTGTCTTTGGGAAACGTCTGCTGGTGTCCTTTTGCACCCTGATGGGGTGCTCCACTTGCCTCATCAAAACCTCCCACACTGTAGGAATAGATTACATTTTGCTTATTTGTTCCATTGTGGTTGGATATTGGGGTTGTTTCCGTTTGGGGCTATTACTAGTAGTACGGCTATGACCATTTTTGTTCATGCCTTTCTGTTGTACGTACGTCTGCATTTCTGTTGGCTGTTTACCTGGGAGTGAAATTGTTGGGGTGTTTGTGTGTTTCTTCGTCAGCTACTTATTCCTTTACACTTTAAGTTACTGTTCTATCAAAGTAGCTACCACAGTTCCTGGTGTGTCCCAGGCTCTTGTTACATATTTGAGAGGGAATAAATATGATGATAGAATTTTTTTTTTATAAATTTATTTATTTTTGGCTGCGTTGGATCTTCATTGCTACCGGCGGGCTTTCTCTAGTTGCGGCGAGCGAGGGCTACTTTTCGTTGCGGTGCGCGGGCTTCTCACTGCGGTGGCTTCTCTTGTTGCGGAGCACGGGCTCTAGTCACGTGGGCTCAGTAGTTGTGGCATGCAGGCTCTAGAGCACAGGCTCAGTAGTTGTGGCGCCCAGGCTTAGTTGCTCCACGGCATGTGAGATCTTCCCAGACCAGGGCTTGAACCCGTGTTCCCTGCATTGGCAGGCAGATTCTTAACCACTGCGCCACCAGGGAACTCCCCTGATGATAGAATTTTAAAGCGGCAGGTGGTTTTAGATTGTCATGGACTCTAACCCTCTGGTTATTATGGTTTATGTATCAAATTTTGGTGAATTATTCCTCCATGTTCAGCATCTTGGCTCCCAGTATCTCACTATTAGACAGAAGGCTGATTGCACCACTGCCCCCTGCAAATCACAGCGGTCTGATTTCCTTAGAATCCGCTCTGTGTTGGCGTACTATTTCATGCATTATATTCTGACTCACCCTGTCTGGGCGTTTCTTTTCCCTTCACATTTTTATGACTGCACATTTAGGGTAGTGTCTGGTGAACAAAAAAAGGCATTCCTTCCCCAGCTTGTCCATCCCCCATCAGCGTGAGCCACTGACAGGCTCATAAATTCATCCCAGTTCTGTCCAGAGGCGTAGGACCTTGGGCCATTTCTCAGTTCTCCCAAGAAGAAATGTGTTTCACACGCCTTAAGGAGGCAACTTCAAAAGATGGCCAACTTTTCAGCAGGGTACTCAGACAGGCGTCAGGCATAGCTCCAGAAAACTCCCCAGAGAGACAGAGAGGGCTGGGATGGGAGGAGAAGTAATATTGCAGAATAACTGTCCTCCAGACCCTTGCAGGCATGTTACTTATCTCATCTACTCATTCAGAACTCTGGGAGAGGTGAAATGATAGCCCTTTTACCAAGGAGAAAGCTGAGCCCCGGACATAACGACGTAACCAGTCACAAGCTCACCTGGGAAGTAACCGGGCTGCACATAGACCTGCTCCCTCTGGCTGCCAGAGTCCTGGCTCTGTGGCTCTTAGCTTTTGCACAGCAAAGGAAACCATAAACAAGACCAAACGACAACCCTCAGGTTGGGAGAAAGTATTTGCAAATGAAGCAACTGACAAAGGATTAATCTCCAAAATATACAAGCAGCTCATGCAGCTCAATAACAGAAAAACAAACAACCCAATCCAAAAATGGTCAGAAGACCTAAATAGACGTTTCTCCAAAGAAGATATACAGATGGGCAACAAACACATGAAAGAATGCTCAACATCATTAGTCATTAGAGAATGCAAATCAAAACTACAATGAGGTATCATCTCACACCAGTCAGAATGGCCATCATCAAAAAATCTAGAAACAATAAATGCTGGAGAGGGTGTGGAGAAAAGGGAACCCTCTTGCACTGCTGGTGGGAATGTGAATTGATACAGCCAATATGGAGAACAGTATGGAGGTTCCTTAAAAAACTACAAATAGAACTACCATACGACCCAGGAATCCCACTACTGGGCATATACCCTGAGAAAACCATAATTCAAAAAGAGTCGTGTACCAAAATGTTCATTGCAGCTCTATTTACAGTAGCCCAGAGATGGAAACAACCTAAGTGTCCATCATTGGATGAATGGATAAAGAAGATGTGGCACATATATACAATGGAATATTACTCAGCCATAAAAAGAAACGAAATTGAGTTATTTGTAGTGAGGTGGATGGACCTAGAGTCTGTCATACAGAGTGAAGTAAGTCAGAAAGAAAAAGACGAATACTGTATGCTAACACATATATATGGAATCTAAGAAAAAAAATGTCATGAAGAACCTAGGGGTAAGACGGGAATAAAGACACAGACCTACTAGAGAATGGACTTGAGGATATGGGGAGGGGGAAGGGTAAGCTGTGACAAAGTGAGAGAGTGGCATGGACATATATACACTACCAAATGTAAAATAGATAGCTAGTGGGAAGCAGCCGCATAGCACAGGGAGATCAGCTCGGTGCTTTGTGACCACCTAGAGGGGTGGGATAGGGAGGGCAGGAGGGAGATGCAAGAGGGAGGAGATATGGGAACATATGTATATGTATAACTGATTCACTTTGTTATAAAGCAGAAACTAACACACCATGGTAAAGCAATTATACTCCAATAAAGATGTTAAAAAAAAATTCTAAATTCAAGGCTATTCCTTCTGGACACTGCCAGAGCCTCCCTTCCAAAGGGAGCATTCCCTCTTGGAGTCTGAATATAATGGTGATAGATTTGAAACCTGTTTGGGAAGCTCTGAGATGGTTGAAAATCCAGCTTTATTTTACTGTTAATACTAAGCCCGGGGCAAGATCAAAATCCAGCACATAGGCTTTCAACAGTGATTGGTACTAACTCCTCTCCCCACGAGTATGTGGAAGACTTTTTTTACTGTCAAAATGAGTAGAGGGCATGATTGGCATTTAGTCCCCAGGGGGCAGGGATGCTAAATGTCTTGCAATGCCCAGGGATGGTACCATGTGGTACAGACCTGTCCTTCCCAAAGCCAGCAGTCCCCTGTAGAGAAACACTGATAGCTTGGCAACTTCATCCTTCTGGTAGCTCTGGTTATGGGGACCTCATAATAACGAAGGCATTTTAAAACAAAAATGAACAGATCCAAGTTTTGTGGGGTATGCAACTTAAGTAATTGGGGATGGGTATTGGGAGAGGCTCTATAAGAAAAAGGACAAAGAAATACCTTACTTTTTCAATTGTTATAAAAACGTGACCATGTGAAAAAATTGCTAAAGTCCTTTGCAGAGGAGGAGCCCTGAGACTAAAGCGTTTCGGTGTCAGTGCTCCTGATGGTAAATTTCCTCTATGGCTTTATTGAGCCTCAAAGGTTTTGTTTTTCTTTTTCAGTGCTTTCCAAATAGTATGTTGTTTCAGTTTTGATTTCCTCTTTGATCTAAAGGTTATCTGGGTGTCAAGTATTTAAGAGGTTTTGGTCACCCTTTTATTCTTTATGTCTAATTTTATGACTGGTGATCCAAAAATGTGGTTTTCAAAAATGATTCCCTTTTTGTGATCAAGTAACTGCATGATGGTTATTTTGTCAGTGTTCTGTGTATACACAAAATAAGGTACATTGTCTTCTGAGGAATGTGAGCTTTATTAAATTAGGTGAGTTGATTGTTGCATTCAATTTCCCTATGTCTTTTTGTTTTTTAATTGATGTACAGTTGATTTATAATGTTGTGTTAGTTTCTGGTGTACAGCAAAGTGATTCAGTTTTAAATATACATATATATATGTTCTTTTTTATATTCTTTTCCATTATTGAATATAGAATAAGATACTGAATATAGTTCCCTGTGCTATAAAGTAGGACCTTGTTGTTTATTTTATATATAGTAGTTTGTATCTGCTAATCCCAAACTCCTAATTTATCCCTCCCCTACCCCCTTTCCCCTTTGGTAACCATAAGTTTGCATCCTCTGTCTGTGAGTCTGTTTCTGTTTTGTAAATAAGTTCATTTGTGTCATATTTTAGATTTCACATACAAGTGATACCGTATGATAGTTGTCTTTGTCTGACTTACTTCACTTAGTATGATAATCTCTAGGTGCATCCATGTTGCTGCAAATGGCATTATTTCATTCTTTTTTATGACTGAGTGGTATTCTATTGTATATGTACCACATCTTCTTTACGCATTCATCTGTCGATGGACATTTAGGTTGTTTCCGTGTCTTGACGATTGTAAATAGGGCAGCTGTGAACATAAGGATGCATGTATCTTTTCAAATTAGCTTTTACTCAGGGTATATGCTCAGGAGTGGGATTGCTGGATGATATGGTAGTTCTGTTTTTAGTTTTTAAAGGAACCTCCATACTGTTCTCCGTAGTGGCTGCACCAATTTACATTCCCACCAACAGTGAAGGAGGGTTCCGTTTTCTCCACACCCTCTCCAGCATTTATTAACTTTTTAACGATGGCCATTCTCACCAGCGTGAGGTGATACCTCATTGTAGTTTTGATTTGCATTTCTCTGATAATTAGCGATGTTGAGCATCTTTTTTTTTTTTTTTGCGGTACGCGGGCCTCTCACTCCTGTGGCCTCTCCCTTTGCGGAGCACAGGCTCCGGGCGCGCAGGCTCAGCGGTCATGGCTCACGGGCCCAGCCGCTCCGCGGCATGTGGGATCTTCCCGGACCGGGGCACGAACCCGTGTCCCCTGCATCGGCAGGCGGACTCTCAACCACTGCGCCACCAGGGAAGCCCTGCTTAATGCTTTTAATCATAAATTCTACTTTGTTTGAGATGAATAATTCCACCCCTTCTTTCTTTCTTCTTGCTTGCATTTGCCTGGTGTCATTTTGCCCTTCTCTTTTACTTTATAAACCTCTCTTTTTGAGTTAGATTTAAGTGGTTTCTGAGAAACAGTATGTTGCTGTGTTTTGTTTTGTTTTTTAAACGTAAAAAATTCAAAGCCTGTCTAACAAGGGAGACTTCAGTCCATTCATACTTAAAATCAACTACCAAACTTGATTTCATGTCATTTTATATTTTTTTGTACATTTTCTCATAGAGATTTTTTTTTATTTAAGTAAAGTTGATTTACGGTATTGTGTTAGTTTCAGGTATACACAGCACAGTGATTCAGTTATATATATATATTCTTTTTTTAAAAAATAAATTAATTTATTTATTTTTCGTTGCTTTGGGTCTTCGTTGCTGCGGGTGGGTTTTCTCTAGTTGCGGCGAGCGGGGGCTACTCTTCGTTGCAGTGCGTGGGCTTCTCTTGTTGCAGAGCACGAGCTCTAGGCATGGGGGCTTCAGTAGTTGTGGCACATGGGCTCAGTAGTTGTGGCTCTTGGGCTGTAGAGCCCAGGCTCAGTAGTTGTGATGCACGGGCTTAGCTGCTCTGCGGCATATGGGATCTTCCTGGACCAGGGCTCGAACCTGTGTCCCCTACATTGGCAGGCGGATTCTTAACCGCTGCGCCACCAGGTAAGTCCTATATATATACATATATATATATATTCTTCTTTGGATTCTTTTCCCTTATAGGTTATTACAAAATATTGATATAGCTCCCTGTGCTATACAGTAGGGCCTTGTTGGTTATCTATTTGATATATAGTAGTATATATACATTCATTTCATTAAAAAAATATTTCTATCACCGATTCTTTTTTCTTATTTTTACTGGTTTGATCATGTTGCTGTGTGTTCCCTTTTTTCCCCTGGTTCAGTGGGAAGTGCTATTCTTTCCCATCTTGTTAATTCTTACCTCATGCTTCCCTATATTTAAAATTAAAGGCATTTTCCAATTATCATATGGATACGAGAAGCCTGCTATTTCCTGCAAGTCATTCTGTTTCATCACTGCCTTTTCTCTTTTCCCTGATGAGACCTTTTAATGCTTCCGTGTCATTCCCCCCAAATGAGAGCTTCGAGATGCTTTCCCAGGCTCTCTCTGGTCTGTTTCAACAGCACCCCCTCGTCAGTCCCCAGTTCTTAGATTTTGCTGAGATGGTTTCCAACTCTGTTCCAGACTGTAATCAGAATTACTCTTGCTGTCCCTTTCCTGTCCCAAACACACCAACTTAACTTCACGTAACACATCCTAAGGCCACCTGTCCCCTGTGAGGATGGATGGTACACGATTGCACTGGACACCGCTGTCTGTCTTCTTTTCATCACCTTCTGTCTTCAGGTCTCGGTGCTGATTTTTAGTGTTTGGTCAGAATTCTTTTCAGGTATGCATAACATGCTCTTCCTCTGCAGAGCCAGAAATTTTTTCTTTTCCCGGGGAGTGAATGGCAGATTGACTGGTGAAGGGCTCTTGGGTTGCAGTCCTTTTCTTTCGGGCATCTGTGGATGTTTTCCCACGGCCTACGAGGCCCCAGGGTTGCAGGTGAGAAGTTCTTCTTTTTCACATGAGAGTCACTTGTTCTTTCTGGCTGGAAGCTTTTAAAATTCTGTCTTTGACCTTGGAGTTTAGAAATTCTCCCAGAATATCCCTGGGTCTGGGTTTTTTCCTCAAACCTGCCTGGGACTTGTGGAGGCCTCTCCTTCTACAGATGCAGACTTTTCTTTAGGGAAATGCTGTTTTTGTTTAATTATTGTCTTGCCTGCTTTTCAGATTCCTATTATTTGCCTCTTGGGTCTCCTAGATCTGTCCTCCAAGTCTCCTAGCTTTTCCCTGTGATTTTCTATCGCTTTGTCATTTTGCTCTATGGCATGAAACATTGCTTTCACAATTATAAAATTTGTGAAATTTACCAAATGTCATAAATTTCAAGATCGCTTCAGGCCACTGATTTGAGTCTTAACAGTGACCCTGCCTGCCTTCAGTTCATTTACTGAATTTTAAAACCTGGAAGTCACGTTCTTCAGTCTCCTGTTGTTCTGCACTTGAATCTCCTTGACTGTTTTATTTTGTCTCTTTTTCTTTAACGGCTCAAAAGGGCCTGTTCTGATGGTTCTGTTTATTCTTCTTTTTTTTTTTTTTTAAACAGAGAACAGGAGTATTTATTTTAAAATTTATTTATTAATTTATTCATTTTTGCTGTGTTGGGTCTTCGTTTCTGTGCGAGGGCTTTCTCTAGTTGTGGCAAGCGGGAGCCACTCTTCATCGCAGTGCACGGGCCTCTCACTATCGCAGCCTCTCTTGTTGCGGAGCACAGGCTCCAGACGCGCAGGCTCAGTAGTTGTGGCTCACGGGCCTAGTTGCTCTGCGGCATGTGGGATCCTCCCAGACCAGGGCTCGAACCCATGTCCCCTGCATTAGCAGGCAGATTGTCAACCACTGCGCCACCAGGGAAGCCCCTGGTTCTGTTTATTCTTATTCTCTGACTGCCAGACCCCCTTAGGTGTGTTTTTATTTTTCTGTTTCTGCCTGTCGGGGCTTCCTTCCACCCTCTCCTGAGTGGCCGTGGTTCTTGGAATGATGGACGGGGCAGTGGCCTTGGCTCCTGAGACAACCTTTCCCCTCGCCAGCCTTGTCCTGCCAGCTCAGTCACAGAAGTGGACAAGGCTCAGCTGTTGTGTGCAGCTTCTCCTCACTTTCTGGGGGACCCGAGAAAAGTTTAGGGGTCAAGCTTGCCCCAGGTTGCACTGTGCAACCAGAGACAGAGATGTCTGCAAATACAGGTTGGGGCTTAGAAAATGAAGGCCCCTAGTTAGGGCCCTTTTCTCCCTTGGTTACAGCCCTGGAGGCCTCTTTGCTGCTTTCCTGACCTGCTGAGCTTGCCTGTGCCTCAGGGCCTTTGCACTTGCTGCTCCCTCTGCCTGGAACCTGTTATCCCCAGATCTCCATGCAGCTTCCTCCCTTCTCTCAGGTCTCTCCTCACTGAGGACCCTCTATTTCCCCCTTACCCTGTCTTCTTCTTCATCCTAGCTCTTATCTCTACATCCCATGGGATGTATTTTTGCTTTTTTGTCAAGCCCAATAAGGAATAGGCACGTTGTACTTTATCCATAGCTGTATCCCCAGCACTGCAAACAGTCCTTGGCACCCAGTAGGCTCTCATTAAATATTTATTGAGTGCATAAGTCGGGGACACCCTTGACGGGACGAGGAAAAGTCTTGTCCTGTTGCAGGTGGGCTGAGGATGGTGAGAAGAGCCCCCACCCCCTGCTCACAGCACACATAGTGAGGCCGGGTCGGTGACCGATTTCATTAGCCCAGGAGAAAAAGTCACAGAGGAGCAGATGTGGCATTTCCCAGCGCAGCGTCCACCGGCTCCAGGGCCCCTGTGTGGTGGGGTCTGGCTCCCAGGCTGCCCCGGAGCCATCTGTGTGAGCAGGGCTCTGGGGGACCCGGGAAGCTCCTGTGTATGCCCTGGGGCTTATACAACCTCAGGAAGCACTTAACCATTCATGTCCCCAATGTGGCTTCAGCTTCTAGGCCCTTCCTGGTTCTCAAGCCAGACTCGGGGTGAGCAAGGCCACGGATTCCATGGTGGGAAAGGAAGCATAGCTCAGGGGTCTCTGAACTCCACCTCTGCCTCTAGCTCCCAGCATCCCTGGAGGTCTGGCTCCCCAGGGGAAGGGCTTACCATCCCCCCCCCCCCCCCCCCCCCCCCAGAAGCAAGGTACTCGGTGAACAGTAAGTGCTGCGTCTGCTTGGGTGCTTTCCCATTCATTTCTCCTCGTAGCCAAAGCGCTCGCTCCCTCTCAGATCCAACAAACAGCATGAAATAAAATCATGATGGCCAAGGTGCTTTCTCACTGCATCTTGCGCAAGAGGAGCTGGGCGCTGCTGGGCACCTGTGTTTCCCGTGACATGAGCTGCCGCCCGGTGCTGGGTGCCCGGGGAGAAGGATGGAGAGCGGGTTAAGGCCGTGGCCAAGCCACCTGCCAGCTGCCCGGGCTGCAGGCTGGGCCTCCCGTTCTGAAAGGCTGAACGTCACCGCTTTGTGACTCCTAACACAAAGCTGCTCTTTTTCTGCCCTTCCCAGGGCTGTGGACCAGGAACAAAACCTTCCCACGTGTCTCAGCCCCCAGAACGGTTTTTTTTTTTTTTCTTTTCCTTCCAAGGTGTGGGAATTTAATGATGGAGCAACGACGTCAGTTGGGACTGGAATTACAAAGTGTTTGGGGTGAGATTGTGTCTGTGGATGGCTAATCTGAAGAAGTACTTTAAAGAAAAAGAAAAATACCGAAGATTATCTGTGAAAAACCTGAAAGGCAAGATCCTCGGAACCTCAGAGATGCTATCAGATGCCTCGTGGAGCTGATGGGCCTTCCACGCCCTCGCCTCCTTGGCACCTCTACTGGCTGACGTCTGTGCGCTTTCCCTGCCGGCGCCTTTGACCTCCTGAGCCCCCCACCTGTGCCTCCGAGGACCCCGGTCCCTCTCCATACAGCTCAGAGGTTGGCTTTGGTGGCTGTGGTCCTGGCTCGTTTTGGCAGCTGACACGTGCTCCGTGATGAGAGTGGAGAGGCTGGTGCCCTTGACCCAGGCTGACTGTCCTTGTGCCACGTGGGCTTCAGCTGAAGATTTCTTTCTCAGTGGTGGCAGGCATTTCATAAATCAAGTGTCTTAATGGTACAATGGCCAAGGACTTTTTAACTTTTTTTTTTTCTTTTTCATTGTGTCAAAATACACGTAACAGAGAATTCCCTGCCGGTCCAGTGGTTAGCACTCTGCTCTTTCATTGCTGAGGTTCCCGGGTTCAATCCCTGGTTGGGGAACTAAGATCCCACAAGCCAGGGGAGAAAAAAAAAACACCCCAAAACACGTACCAGACTTTGTTTGCCATCTTAACCATCTTTAAGTGTACAGTTCAGTTGTATGAAGTACATTCACATTGTCGTGTGGCCTGTAACCACCACCATCCCTGTAACTCTTTTCATCTGTAAATCTGGAACTCTATACCTGTTAAACACCAACTCCCTATTCCCTCCTTCCCCAACCACCTTTATACTTTCTGCCTCTCTGATTTTAGCTGCTCAGAATACTTCATGGAGTGGAATCATATAGTATGTGTCTTTTTGGTGACTGACTATTTGGGGTCCCTTGAGATTCCATATGAATTTTAGGATGGGTTTGTCTATTTCTGTTCAAAACCTCACGGCGATTTTCATAGGGATTGCATCGAATCCATAGATCGCTTTGGGTAATATTGGCATTTTAACAATATTAAATCTTCCGATCCACGAACACAGGATGTGCTTCCATTTATTTATGTCATCTTTCGCTTCTTTTGGCAATGTTTTCTAGTTTTCAGTGTACAAGTCACCTCCTTGGTTAAGTTAATGCCTAAGTAGTTTATTCTTTTTGATGCTATTGTAAATAGAATTTTTGGGGGTAACTGATTGACTGTGTCTTAAAAAAAAAATACACAACCTGGGTATATGTCTGTTCCCTTTAGAAATGTTGAGATTGAGGAAAGAATTGAGAAGAAAATCAGAAATACACAGCACCCCCATGGTTCCCTCTACACCTTCTCATTTTATTTATTTAAGTATGGAGTATTTATTTCTCCATACTTCTTTGTATGTTTACACATGCACGCGTCATGCCCATACACACACATCTACACATATACATGTGTATATATTTTTGCAAGTTGGATTACTCTGTGTTTTTCTAGACTCTATTTCGCCCTTAGCAATATATATCAAAAACATCTTTCTAACTATATACAGATGTTGCAAAACACACAATGGAGGTATAGCTGGCAGTTCTGAGAGAATTAAACACACAATACTTTTCTTTTTCTCTTCTTTTCTTTTTCTTATTTTTAGCCCAAGGTAGAGTATCTGAGACTTGTGCACTGGATAAGTACAAGCACCTAATTTGACCTGAAAAAGCAGGGACTTTTGCTGAGCGTTCTGTTTCACGGCCCTATATAAAGATGAATGAAAATGGTGTTAAATCTTAGGCTAGCTGCCTCAGAGACTGAGTATTCTCGGGAGTCTGCACTGCCTGGCGTGCAGCTACCTTGGTTGGCGCTGGCTTGCCCTGTGGCTTCACATATATAAATGGGTTCCGTGGAACAGTGGGTACAAACCATGATGCTCCCGAGGGCAGGAACCATGATGTCTTGTTCGCTGCTGTGTCTCCAGCACCCAGGACAGTGCCTGATCCCTCAGAGGTGCATGGTCAGTGCTTGTTAGACAGACTGGCCTTGCAGCTACTCTTAACTGCGGCCGGAGGGATACTAGGGCACTGATGCTCTTGGTGTCTCTTTCAGGAGGCTTGGAGTCCAGGCCTTTGGCACGGGGTGTCCAAGGCCGCAGCATCAGCATGAAGGTGCCCACCCCTTCCCGAGCCAAGCAGGGGACCTTCAAGACCATGCCCCTCCGGTGGTCTTTTGGCTCCAGGGAGAAACCCCTGGGTGCATCCGTCGAGCTGGTAGAGTACTTGGAGTCCAGACGGAGACCTCGGTCCACGAGCCAGTCCATCGTGCCGCTGCTGACGGGCACTGCTGGTGGGGATGAGAAGTCAGACGCCACCCTCTCTGCTAAGGGTGAAGATAGTGGGCGAGCCGGCGACAGAGTGCTGGCCGAAGCGCCCTGCCCCTCGGGCCACCCCGGCCGCTGCACGGTCCCTGGCAACTCAGATGGCCCAAATGCAGCAAGGAACCTCAAGGAAAACGCAAGTCAGGATATCAGGCTGCCCAGACAGTGTGACCTGCCCCTCACAGCGATGTCCTCAATGGACGGCGGGAAACGAGCCCGGCCGGAGGGCCAAAGGACCACAAGCTGTAAGGGAAGTGGCCTGGCGGGGAGCAGTGGCCAAACACCCTCCCCCAAGAAGGCTCCCAGCGCTGCGACGTTATCTAGAAACAGTGCAGACAGTTGCCCAAATACCTTTGGCAAGATGAGGGCTAACGTGGAGAGAAGGGACCCCGCGACAGACAGATTCCCACAGGGAACCCTCCCCTTTCTGAGGTCTGTGTTTTGGAAGAGGGAGAGCAGGAAGAGTGACAGGGCAGAGGTGGTGAGTGGCAGGCAGAGCCCAGCTGTGAATGAGCGGGCCCGGGGCTCGTCTCCATCCCTCAGGATTCGAGAGAGCCTGGCCAGGGGCCCCGCCAGCCCCCTGGAGAGGGACGTCCGGTCAGCGCCCAGCTCTCTGCGCCTCCCTCGCAAGGCCGGCAGGCTCCCGAGGGCCACTGCCCTTGGCACGTCACAGAGGAGTGTCCCCGGGGAGCAGACTTCTTTCGGCACCTTGCCAAAGGTGAAGTACCACACGCTCTCCTTAGGTCGGAAGAAAACGTTGCCCGAGTCCAGCTTCTGACGGTGTGTGTTCCAGTGACGTGTGGAGCTGGCATCCTCGTGGCTCTGCACTGAGCTGCACCTGTAGGCAGCCTGTGTTGAGAGTGGGATTTGGGGAAGACAGTTGTCTTGTGACCCCTGAAAATAAAAATGTTTTGGTCTCCACATCTAGATTTCCAACACCTAACTCCAAAAATACCTTGTTGGCTGCCTTTATGCCACCAGACCACAAGAGGGCTTTAGTGGGTAAGCATAACCATTTCGAGGCAAGAACTGCTGTTTTGTTTAAATTTCAGGGCCTGAGTACTTTTACTAAGGAGTGATCGGATGTGGGCAAAACATAGAGCATAACTCTGTGAGGAAGCCTCGTTAATAAGAATCTTCAGTATCAAATCAAATATTGTTATTGGTTTCTCCTATTTAAACTTTTTTTTTTTGGGGAAATAGCGGACTTAACAGGAACATCTTCTTTTCCTCTTGACGCTTCTGGGGGATAAAGCATTAAGGATGCCAAAAAAAAAAAAAAAGGGATAGCGACCCTAAAGCAGGATTCTAGGGTAATGAGGTGGGAGAGAAATGATTCCGATTTTAGGAAAGTATTTAATATATAACAAAATAATTGTATTAAAAGTTTTTCAAGGTATTTAAAAAAGATAACTATTTTGATACTGGGAAAAAAGGAAGTTCTTTTTTAAAAAAAAATTATGCGATCTATGTACAATTTTAATAAAAGCTCATCTGTGAAACATGCAAATGACTGTCTGAATTATTCAAGTTGGACAAATGATCTTGTTTTGTTTCTGCTGCATAAACTTAGCTCATTGCTTTTTTTTTTTTTTTTACCATTTAACCATTTTTTAACATTGGAGTATAGTTGATTTACAATGTCATGTTAGTTTCAGGTGGACAGCACAATGATTCAGTTATACAGATAGATGATAGATAGATGGATAGATAGATAGATACATTCTTTTTTAGATTCTTTCCCCTTATAGGTTACTACAAAATACTGAGTATAGTTCCCGGTATATACGGTAGGTCCTTGTTTGTCATCTAACCTCTTTGCTGTTGATATCAGAAAGCCATCGATTGAGTTGTCTCTGAAAATTTTAAGTACTTTTAATTAAAATGATTTGCTGTTCTCTAAGGAAGTAGAAGTCTCCCCAGGTCTCTCTCTGGAGGGCATGTACTTTCAAGGACTAGAGAGTCTGAGCCTGCCTCAACGGACCATCCCTTTGTTACCGACTAGGGTCCTTGGACTCCTTAATCAATAGAAGTTGATGAGAGGCCAGAGGAGGAGTTCAGGCAAGGCTTTATTGGGGCTCGTGCAGCAGCAGGAGGGAGCGAAAGCAAGCAACAGGTGCCCTTGCTCGCTCCCTGAGGTGGGGCGAGCTGGTCCCTTAAATGGGGTGAGGGGGGGTCAGGCCGGAGTGACGGCTCAGGTGGTCTGCCCACCCGCTTGGTGATGCCGTGTGCAGGGGTCATGTGCAGGACCCTGCTTTTCCTCCCCGCCCCTCAGAAGTGGCAGTCGCGTTTTGGCCTTTTTGTATCTTCTTGTTCATAATTTGCCCCAACTGCGCCTGCGTGCAGGTATTTTTAGTCTCTTATAGTTTCTTTGTATTCTGTTGCTAGAGGAGACGTTTGTCCAGGTGCAAGCACTGCAGTAGAGGGTCCCGGGTCCCAGCCTGTCTCAGGTGGACTGTCCCCTGTTGCCTAGAGCTTTGCACACTTTTCAGTAGCTCTTCTAACAAATATCCCCTCACTTCTTACCAAAAAGCTGCTAAGGCTGATCCCAGTCCTGGGGCTTGACAGGTGAGGTTACTGGTGAGTCTGTAGTTCAACAGTCCATTTTCTAGAAATACTTCCTTTCTGATAGGAACCATTTGTTTAAGACACCCGACTCCAAAAATTAAGTTTTTCCTCATATACACGGCATGACTCATTGGTGTGTCTCTGCTACTGTTCTTTTCTTGAGGAAGAATGAGGTTCTTTTTTATTCCCCATGAAAAAGGCTACGTAATTTTGAGCAACAGTTCCAAGATAGGAGGAACCGAGATGACAGAAGGAGAAAGCAAGGGGACCTGCCACCTGACCCCAGAGGGCAATGTGTGTATCAGTACACCCACGTGCTTGCATTTCAAAAGAAGCCCGTGTTTTCTTCAAGTCTTAACTGATGCTGGGGAAGACGTAGCTGTCCGTGCCCTCTTGGGGGATGGGAGTCTAGGAGCCCTCCTGCTGTATCTGGTTCTTTTTCCTCTGTTGACACTCATTTGTCATCTTTCACTCCCATGCTCTTCCTAAGCCCAGCCTCACTTTCTTTGTCCCCTAAGGCATTGGGTTGTGACTCAGATGTGCATCCCCAGGCTTCTCCCTTTCGAATACCCTTGGATATCATGAGCAGGTCCCAACTGTTAGCAGCTTTCTCTGTAATACACCACAGATTGGAGCATTTGCCCTAGGCTATGAATTTGGAGTAGAAAGAGGCAATTACACATAGACGCTGGTAGTTATATCTGCCATCCCACGTCTTCAACAAGGATGCCTGAAGTTCCTTGGTAACGCTTTCCCTGAGGTTGCTTCCCCGTCTACAGGGACCTGGTAGGGAAGGCTGGGAGAACACAGCATGGGAAAAGATTGGGTTAGATTTCTGCCCAGATTGGGGGCATGGTTCCAACCTTGACCGTGCATCTGAGTGTACACTGTGGCCATCTGGTCAAGGGATGTTTCAGGAGGCAGCATGGCAGAAATACTTAGATGCTTTTCTCAAACTACAGAGCTGCTCTTGGACATGTGTAAATTGGAGTTTGAGGCAGGTTGAAAGCCATTGAGTCAGATACAAGCATGGCCAGTGATTGAGTTAGCTCAGCGTGGCAGAAATGGTCTCCCATCCTCCTCTGGAAGCCCAGGTACCCTGCCTGGACCTTTCCCTGCTCCTGAGGTCTGGACCCTGGTCTGGTGGTGATAACTCCCTCCTGACTCCCAGCGTGTCCTCCAGGTCTGGGACTACTTTGCTTTATCCTCCACTCCACTCTCTTCCACTAGCGGAAGGAGGGGTTTACAAGTCCAGAATCTTGGGCTGGGAAGTCATACTGGCGGTGTCAGAAGCTCCAAGGGCCAGGGGAGATCGAACATCTAGAGGAGAGGAGATCGTAATCTATACAAGTTACAGAATTACAGTTCTGGGAACAAACAGAGGTATATGCTAGCACCATCCTGCTTTCCAGATCCCGTCAGCAGGACACCACCTGTCGTGAACAGACACAGGGATGGTGAGTTAACCAAGCTCCCGTGACTTGATTACATCTCTTACTGCAAAAGATAACATGTAATAGTTGCAGCTAACGAACGTTTCGATAGCACCTGCTGTGTGTGCAAAACACTTCTTCTAAGGTGCTTCCGATTTGTCCTCAGAAGTGTGAGAGGTTGGGTCATTGCCCACCAACTCCTGTCCCCTGCTGGGTGAACAATGCCCCCCCAGGGACATTAACTCTTGTGCAATTCAAGACTGCACCTACAAGGGTTGAAGGGACCCTCAGGCTTTAGAGAAAGCCCCCCAGGGCAGAGAAGTGGAGAGGTGAGCTGGATTGCTGTTGGCAGGTGTGGGAGCCTTCCGTCATAGCTACTGCTGACACTGGGGACGGGGTGGGGGGATGGGTCACAGGGCACCAAAAGCATCTGCTAAATCCTCCAGATTCCTCTGCTGTTTATATACTTGGACATTTCCCTTTTGGGCAACAGAGCACCACCAAATCCAGACCAAACTTCCCCACTGTACCTCAGCCTTTGTAATGGAAACTCCTTGACTGACTTTGCAACCAGAGTTCCCCCAATACCACTGTTGACCAGGGTACACCAGGAAGGTGGGGGTGATCTGACCCTGCATTTGGAAACCTCACCCAGTTCTAAGACGAAAGGGACTGATAGGTTATTGGTCATCTTCAGCTGCAAGGGCTCCAGCCATCTCCACCCACGTCCCAGCTCTGCCATTGACCAGCTCAGTGATTTGGGCTTAATTACCTACCCAGCTTTCTGAGCCTGTTTTCTTCACCAGTAGAAATGGAACCATTAATATCGGTCTTGGAGGCTTGCTGGTAGCATTGCGTAAGGTGACGTGTTAAAGTTCCTCGTAAGGTAGCAGGTAGGTGGTAAATGCTCAGAAGTTCCCTTGTCTTCTCCAGAGATAAGTGTTTACAAAGAAAGGCTTGTTTTGCCCGTAAGTGTGTTCTCCCTTTCTTCTTGTAAGAGCATCTTTTTTTTTTTTTTTAATTATTTATTTATTTTTGGCTGTGTTGGGTCTTCGTTGCTGCACGCGGGCTTTTCTCTAGTTGCGGCGGGTGGGGGCTACTCTTCATTGTGGTGTGCGGGCTTCTCATTGCAGTGGCTTCTCTCATTGTGGAGCACGGGCTCTAGGCACGCAGGCTTCAGTAGTTGCGGCACGTGGGCTCAGTAGTTGTGGCTCACGGGCTCTAGAGCACAGGCTCAGTAGTTGTGGCACACGAGCTTAGTTGCTTCGCAGCATGTGGGATCTTCCCGGACTAGGGATTGAACCCGTGTCCCCTGCATTGGCAGGCGGATTCTCAACCACTGTGCCACCGGGGAAGCCCGTTGTAAGAGCATCTTGATTTTCCCTTGGGAAATCACTCCCTCCCCACTCTGTCCATCAGACAGAGCTGCCCCACCTCTCCAGCCCTGGAATGGGCACGTGGCCCAGGCTTGAGCAATCAGACACACGTGGTGGTTTCAAGATGGCTACATGACGAGGTGGGTGTTGGAACTAGGGGGAAAGAGGAATCTTTTTCTATCTGGCTTCTCAGTCTATAGGATGTGAGCCTGGAGGTATTGGTGTCCATCTTGTCGTGAGGATGGGGAGAGCCTGTTGAGAATGAAGCCCACCCAGTAGAATATGGCAAAACACCCATTGAGAAATGGCAAAACAAAACAAAGAACAAACAAAAAACAAAGAACAAACAAAACAAACAAAAACCCTGAATCCTGGTGGCATCCTTTGGACGCCTAGATCTAACTATACCTGAAATAGGACTTTCTAGTTACTTGGGTGAATCAGTGTTTGGTTCACTCTGTGGTCTGGGACGGTCACTGGCCTCTGAGGTCCAGTCCTTCTGTGTCCCAAGGGGCTAACCAACCGCCTTCAGGCTGCCCTCGTTCTGCCAAGAGTATCCCACAGAGCATGACCACCCTCATTTTTCTCATCGTGAAATAGATTTGTCAGCTGCTCCAGTGACTCAGGGTTGATGTGAAGACCAGATGGGATCTTGGAGGGGAATGCTCGTTGGAGATGATGAATTGCATGCAATTCTGTGGGCTTGTTACTGCTGTGCTGTGCTGGATTTCTGTTCCCAGGAGGAAGCTATAAAATAGGTTTGGAGCCACAGTGACACCTGGTGGCCATTCCTCTTATTGCATGATGCTTTTCCCCCCGCAACTTAAATAAAATTTTCCATATGTTTCAGCCTAAGGGTTGTAGGTTTTCTCATTTGCTAGGCTGGTGAGATGCGCCATCCTGAGAGGGAAGCGGGCCTATGTGGACACAGGGACATCCTAAAGGCAATAGGGGGTATCCAAAGGGAGACCAAAGTCCACGGAGAGGAAATTCAACTTAAGGGAGCTTGGGGGGCCAGCCACTCAGTCCTGCTGTGGCTGCGTCCACCTGCAGGTCTCTGACCCTGTTTGGCTGCAGGGACAGCGGAGCAGACCCACTGACATGAAGGTCCTTCTTCCTGAGCCATCATTCAACGTGACTTTTTTGGGGAAATCCCAGGGGTCTGAGGTCTTCCCCCACCGTGGAGTCTTCCAGTCTTTGCTTTCCCAGCATTTGGCTTGGTGCCCCTGTGGATGCTTCCCAGAGGCGGCCCCTCTCTGCCCATCCACCCCTCCTCCCACCACCAAAGGACGGTCCCCTCAGCCCCGCTCCAACCTGAGAGGAGGCAGAGCCCCAAAGAGAGCAGGTCAGGACCCCAGGCCCGGGGCTGGGGCGTGGCGAAGCTAGACCTGGAGCCCAGCCCTGGTGCGACCCCAGGACTGGCTGCCCGCGGCCCTTCTTGCCCCAAAGCTGCCGTCTCTGTCTCTGGCCACCTATCACATTTCAGTCGTTTTCCCAATGCCATTGTCCGTCCCCCACCTCCCAGCCCCTACCGACCCTCCATCATTCTGGCCTAAGCACCTCTAGCATCCCAACACCCGACAGCAGTAATAACATAGAAGGTCATCTTGCTGACCCTGGGCCTGCCCTGCCTCAGCTGTCCCTCCTAAATGCTGGTGACGCATCCCGACCAGCAGCCTTATCCTGAGGTAGCCTGGGTTCCCTGGTGATCACGTGATCCTGGATATTTTGCAGGGATATATATATATATATATATATATATATGCAGACATGTACTGTGTGTGTTAATTTCGTAAGTGGCTTGGGTTCAGGGAGGAAATTTGAGCCCTCTTTCATCTGTAAATATTAGAAAAGTTTGAATCAGTAGGTACAATTATTAGTGCAAACAATGTACCCTACACTTTCCAAGATTTCACGAATCATTAACTGTTTTGTTTAAGAAACACTAAGAGAAACACCCACCAACAACAAGGATGGCAGGTTTAAATGAATTTTGCTTTGAGAATGTAAGAAGAGGCTTGAATGAGCCGGATGCCCTGGGGCAGAAGTTCTCAAGATGTGTTGCACCTTAAGCAGCTGTGCCTGGGCTCCTCTTTGGACCAATTAAATCCAGGGAAAGGGCTGATTCTGATATGCTGCCAGGACCGAGGATTACAGCTCTTCTGTTGTTGCCAACCTGGGAACCGCTGGCCCCATGCAGCTATTTAAAGTGAAATTAATTCAAATTAAATAAAATTGAAACTTCTGTTGCACAGGCCACATTATAGGTATTCAACAGCCATACGTGGCTAGTTGGTTGCCATACTGGACACTGCAGATGATAGACTATTTCCATCATTCCAGAAAGTTCAGTTTCACAGCGCTGCCCTAAGGAGTTGCCAAGTTCAGCTTTTGTGGCTGGGGGCAGAGTGGGCAGGTCACCCTTGTGTAAAATGGAGGTGGTTTTCTGAGGTCCTCGGCAGGCTGATGGCCACAGTGGGAGTGCGAGTATTTGGGAGTTGGACCCGTTACGGTTCCTGTTTTTCTGCCGGGCTGTCACTCTATAGGGTCGAGAAGCTTCTGGAAGTGTGTCCTGGGAAAGTCACGTGGGAGACACCCAGGGGCCCAGGGCGACTGGGCTGAACGCCGGGCCATCCTCACTGGGGTGCTGCACGTCTCCCACGGGTGGCGGGCAGGTTGGGGAATTGTTTGGGGCCCCAAGTGCTGAGAGAATGGAGGATCCCGCAACTGCCCCTGAAGCCTTTATTCCCCGCGGGGTGACCCTTTTGGCCCCCTGCAGTTAACCCTCCTCTGGGACGTTGAGTTTCTCCTTCACCCCACAGGCCACCACGGCAAAAAAAACCTCAGGGAAGAAGGTGCGGAGGTACACGGCAGCCTTGGGGATGGGGTTGGCCAGGAAGACCTCTTGCTTCTTGCGTCTCACCGTGCGCATCACCTCCTCCGCCACGTCCACGGGGTGCACACCGTAGGTCAGTCTCCTGAAAAAGACTGAAAAGCCCCCAGGAGGGGCAGGGCTTATAGCCTCGGGGGGAGGGGTGTGGTCAGATCCCCGCCCCCCTGTCCCCCCCCCCCCGGGGTGGGGACGGGTGTGCGCTTCTGGAGTCCCAGTCTCGGGACCAACTCTGCCGTCTGCTAGCCGTGCGCCCTGGGTAGGCACTTTACCCGCTGCGCCTCAGCTTCCACATCTGTAACGTAGGCGCAGTCTCCTGCCCCGTTAACATCCCAGGATGGTTATGAGCCGTCGCGGGGGATGAGAAAGAGCTTAGAAGATAGGAAGCTGCCAGATGTATGAAGGGGCTGTTGTTTACAGTTGTTGCGAAGCTGTGTTTGTCCAGAGCCTCCTGGAACCTCTTGCCCACGTCTTTTTTTTTTTTTTTTTTTTTTTGGGGGAACCGGGCCCCTCCCTTTTTTGGCCTCTCCCGTTGCGGAGCACAGGCTCCGGACGCGCAGGCTCAGCGGCCATGGCTCACGGGCCCAGCCGCTCCGCGGCATGTGGGATCCTCCCGGACCGGGGCACGGACCCGTGTCCCCTGCATCGGCAGGCGGACTCTCACCCACTGCGCCACCAGGGAAGCCCTTGCCCACGTCTTGATTCATTTTGATTCCCTAATGTAGATAGAGCCTCGGGCAGGGGGTAGCTGCTCTGTGTAGAACATTCTAGAATACTGATCATAGGTGCATTTACAGACCACTCAGGATGTGCTGGTTGCTGTTCCAGCCCCTCTATGAGCTGGAACTTTCAGTCTTCCTTATGAGTCTACAAGTTAGGTATTACCATTAGCCCTCATTTTCCAAAGGGGAAACAGAGGCAGAGAGATGAAGGGAGTTGCTTAATATGTGACTGAGGCGAACTTCACATGCAGGCAGTTAGGGCCAGACTCTGAGTTTCTCTGTGCTGCCTTCTGGAGCAAGGGGAACAGGAAGTTCTCGAAGACCTAATCCTGGCTGTTCCACATGGGAAACTGAGGCCCAGAGGCGGGCAGTCCCAGTGGCCAAGGTCACAGAGCCTGTGACTGACGGAGCCCAACCTGGCTTCGGTCTGCTGATTGCAGGTTAGGATTCCATCTACCTGGTGCCTCAGGACCTAAGTTTTGGGGTCCCTCCCCACTGTTAGCTGGGTGCAGGGGCCTCACCGTCCCCAGTCCCATGCTTCAGGAACACCCCCGTGGACCCCCCCCCCCCTCCAGAGCCCTCCGCGGCCCCTGTCCCTCTGGCTTCGCTCTGAAAGCTCACGTTTCCAGATGGAGTCCTCCCAGTTTCCTTGGCCTGGATGAACGCGGTAGGAGCGGATGAAAGAGGGGCTCACGGTGCTGACGATGACGTCGTATTCCTCCACCTCGGCCCGCAGGCAGTCGAAGAAGCCGAGCGCTGCGTGCTTGGCGGCGGCGTCTGGAAGAGAAACCATCCGGGGGTGGGCGTGGGTCCCGCTGTGCTTCCCAGGAGGGGCCTTGGGGACACACATCCCTGCAAGCTCCGTTGGGAGAGGCCTCAAGTCACCTGCCCCTCACTTCATAGATGAGAACAGAGAGCCCTTGTGAAGCAGTGGACAGATGCAGAGATGAGACAGAATCCAACTTAGCCACTTGCCCGCTGTGTGACTTTGGGCAAGTGACTCATTTTTACCTAAAGAGGCTCAGTTTTCTTATCTTTGAAATGGGCATAATACACAGGGAACTCTATTCAATATCCTGTGATAAACCATAATGGAAAAGAATATGAAAAGGAGGATGTATATGTGTAACTGAGTCACTTTTCGGTACAGCAGAAACTAACACAACGTTGTAAATCAACTATACTTCAGTAAAATTAAAAATCGATAAAATGGGCTAAATAAATAAATAAAGCGGGGATAATATCACCCTATCCAAGTGAGAAAATGTATATAAAACATTTCAGCCGGGAAGGCTGATTCCCTGAGATAGTGATTTCTCCAAGGTCCTGAGGCCATCAGGGTTAAGAATGCAGGAGCTAGGACTTCCCTGGTGGCGCAGTGGTTAAGAATCCGCCTGCCAATGCAGGGGACACGGGTTCGAGCCCTGGTCCGGGAAGATCCCACGTGCCTCGGAATAACTAAGCCCGTGCGCCACAACTACTGAGCCTGTGCTCTAGAGCCCGGGAGCCACAACTACTGAAGCCCGCGCAGTGAGAAGCCCATGCATCACAACCAGGAGTAGCCCCCGCTCTCCGCAACTAGAGAAAGCCCATGGGCAGCAATGAAGACCCAACGCAACCAAAAATAAATAAATAAATTTATCCCTGTTAGTTGGAGGCCAAAGGGCCACTTGTGTTGCCCACACCACATTGTATCATGTCACTGCTGTGTCCCCAGCACCTGGTTCTAGGCATTCGATTGCTGTTTGTTGAATGAATGAAGGCAGCGAGCAAGTGGAAAGTAATCCACCTGCTGAAAATGACATGTATGTTTGTGAGTAGGAGGAATAGTGGTGAGGTTCTAGATGGGCTGGGGCAGAGACGGAATGAGGTACGTGGCAAAGACTGCCCTGTGCGGACCCAGCTCTATTCGCCCCATCCTGGGCCCACAGGCGGACTACAATTCCCAGCATCCCTTGCAGTGAGGGGGTAAGCAGGTGACTGGCTTCTCTACAACAGGATGTGAGCAGCGCTGTATGGGCACGACGCCCTCTTCTTGCCAGCAGGAACCCACGTGGGGTGGGAACTAGCTTTGACCACGTGGAAAATGATGGCAAAGCTGTGACTTGGCATGACTCTGCGCCCCCGAGTGACCGCGTGAGGAACAGTGATGCCTGCTGAGCTGGGCCATCCCATTTAGACAGTTATACGGAGGAGGAGTAAAGGTCTTTACAGCACCGTCAGCTTAGCCTAACTAATGCAAACGAGAAAAGGAAAGTAAAACACTATCAGGGGAATGTGATGGGCTGAATTGTATCCCACCCTCAAATTCATACGTTGAAGTCCTAACCCCAGCATCTCACATTGTGGCTGTACTTTGAGATAAGGGCCTTTAAAAGGTAATTAAGTTAAAATGAGGCTGTTAGGGTGGTGCCCTAATCCAGTCGGACTGGTGTCCTTATAAGAAGAGCAGGAGACGGCAGGGGTGCCCACACACAAAGACCATGAGAGGACCCGGGGAGCAGGCCATCAGCAAGCCATGGAGAGAGGCCTCGGGAAACATCAAGTCTGCCCACACTTTGATCTTGGACTTCCAGCCTGCAGAGCTGTGAGAAAACACATTTCTGTTGTTTAAGCCACCTGGTCTTTTTTTTTTCTTTTAATATTTATTTATTTATTTGGTTGCACCAAGTCTTAGTTGTGGCAGGTGGGCTCCTTAGTTGCGGCTCGCCGACTCCTTAGTCGTGGCCTGTGAACCCTTAGTTGTGTCATGCATGTGGGATCTAGTTCCCTGACCAGGGATTGAACCCAGGCCCCCTGCATTGGGAGCGGGGAGTCTTAACCATGGTGTCGCCAGGGAAGTCCCTGGGGTATTTTGTTGTGGTGGCCCCAGAAGACTACATCAGGCCACCCCACCCACCCTTTCTTCATTCCTCTCTCCCTCTCACCTTTCTACCCACCAGACACTTACTTACCCAGCTCCGGTTTCGTGCATGGTACTTTGGGCCATAAGGAAACGTATGAGACACGTTCCCCCACCCTCCCACATCCTACCTCACGGGAGGTGGGAATGTCTCCAGAATTTTCCCAGTTGGGTTCCAGGAACATACACCGAGAAGTCCTTCTCCTCCTTGGACTTTTTAGAGGAGTCTCACCTTTGGAATTCTCTCTTGCGCCTCCCCTGGAATTGTGTCCCTTTCCTTTTCTCCTTCCTCCTTCCTCAGAACCTCTCCATCCCTCTCCCCTTTAGGGATGTGCACCCCTCCTTTCTTTCCCAGTTGTAATCGTTCCTGTCTCTCCAGGGGCATCTTTACAGAGAAGGGGGCATCTGAGCTGGGGCTGTGCACCCATGTCAGGAGCGTGACCTTGATCTGGCATTGATTGTGTCCAGCCAGGACGTGTCCTGACCGCCTGTGAGACGTGAGCTTCTGGGGGCTGAGGGGAGGGCTTATCTTTATCTCCCATAGTCACCACCTGTGTGCTGTAGATGGTCAAAAATAGGAGCTGAAGGGATGAAAGAAAAGCCAACAGATGCTTTCATCTCTGGACCCTCTTCCCCAATGTAACCCCATGCCTGGTCCTAGACACACATCTCTTGTCTTATAAGACACATAACAGGGCTTCCCTGGTGGCGCAGTGGTTGAGAGTCTGCCTGCCGATGCAGGGGACGTGGGTTCGTGCCCCGGTCTGGGAGGATCCCACATGCCGCAGAGCGGCTGGGCCTGTGAGCCATGGCCGCTGAGCCTGCGCGTCCGGAGCCTGTGCTCCGCAACAGGAGAGGCCGCAACAGTGAGAGGCCTGCATACCGCAAGAAAAAAAAAAAAAAGACATATAACATAGGACGAAACATGTTTGTCTTAGCAACTTACAGGCTGTACGGAATGGGATTCCAAGCTTCCCTTGAATGTTATTCACTAACACGATTTGTCCGGTCCTCCGGGAAATCATGTTGGGGAGCAGCGCTGGAAAGCACAGGACAAAGAATCACGGTTACAAATCTGAGACTGAGTCAGGCAGCATCAGGCAGAGCCCTTCCCCTCATCACGGGGGGCTCCTCTACCTCCCTGACAGTTAGATTACTGTGGGACACAGATGGGATGGACCCTGGTTACCACTCATCCAGTGTTTCCTAAGAGTGGGCTGGGCTCGACTGGGGAATTGCTGGGTTATTTTATTTTATTTTATTATTTAATTTTTTTGGCCTCGCTGCATGTGGCATGCAGGATCTTAGTTCCCTGACCAGAGATCGAACCCAGGCCCCCTGCAGTGGAAGTGCAGAGTCCTAACCACTGGACCCCCAGGGGAGTCCCTGGATGATTTGAAATGACCCATCCCTGTGCATGGAGTGACACTGATTTCAATAGTGAGAAAGGTAATCCCTTTTCAACAGTCCTATTGCTTCCAGTAGGAAAGTTGGTTCCAATGGGTCTTTAATACTACTCTTGCATGTGCTAATCTTTTTTAAAAAAAGAGAGGAAAGACCTCAGCCCTTTGTCTTGGGAGAACTTACTGCTTTGTTCTGATTTCAGGTTTTCTTGTATTGATGGAGAGGGAAAGGGGTTTTTAATTTATGGTAAAGATTTTCTCCTGAATTGAATTAACTTATAAATGAGGAAATTTAGAAAAAGATATGGAGTAAAAATAGCACAGATTGAATAGGGAGATGGCAGAAAATATCAGAAGACTTAAGTTTGCATTCCTCACCGTGGTGCCAGGGACCCTGAGCTCCCAGAGGTTGAGTGAAGGACACACCTTGGCTGGCCTGCTTGGTGTGTCCACAGCGACTGGGCTGGAGGAAACTGTAACCTCTGGGGCATCATCTTAGAAGCTCTGGGGAGTCATCTTTCTGCTCCCAGTACTTCTTTCCATTCAGCTGTCACAGCTCTCAGAATCCCATCATCATGGAGACTCTGGCCGTAGAGAAGGCAGCTCTAAGATCATGCTTTCTCAGCCTTTGCCAAACACACTACTCCCTACATGTAGACGTTCTCCATGCTTATGTTCTCCCTTTTGTGCTTCTGCTTGGATAAACTTTATTTGGGGTGGGAGGAGGGCTTCAACTCTTAGATCTATTCCATGTCATCTCTAGCAACACCCCTAACCCCAGCTTCAGGTCTGCATTTGAACTTGACCCTTAGAAATCTCCACACAGGAACCACCATTTTACCTTTAAAAGGGAGACATCCTCCTGCCTTCCTGTTTCTGCAAAGGGATTGACAGTATTCTGGGTCTCTTGCAGATAAACTCCTTTTCAACCTTGGACCAACTGTCATGATTAGGAGCAGATCAACCACAAGGTCGATATACTAAAAGATCTGCAGGGGGGCTTCCCTGGTGGTGCAGTGGTTGGGAGTCCGCCTGCCGATGCAGGGGACACGGGTTCGTGCCCTGGTCTGGGAAGGTCCCACATGCCGCGGAGCGGCTGGGCCTGTGAGCCATGGCCGCTGAGCCTGCGCGTCTGGAGCGTATGCTCCGCAACAGGAGAGGCCACAGCAGTGAGAGGCCCGCGTACCGCAAAAAAAAAAAAAAAGAAGATCTACAGGGGATGAAGACAGTGGTCCAGAGATGTGGGATGGGATTGGAGGGGAGCCATGGATATGAGTAAGAAAGGAGGAGAAAAGGGCAGGGCTTGGGGAGGGGGCTTAATGGAGAGGAAGGTTGGAATATACCAGTAAGAGACTTTCACAATCCCTTTTCTTTCATCAACATTTACAGTGAGATGCTGAAAGCTTTCACCAAATAAGCAGGGATTTTTCTGAAAGAGGGGCTGGAGGCTCCGTCCAGAGTTGGGTGACTGTCTGGAAATATAACAGAGCCCTCTCTAGCAGCCAGTGGGAAGGTCAAACTCACGAGACCTTTGGTCAGTGTGATGGGTCCAAAGTAATTGGCATCCATGATCTTTTTGTCGAGTTCCAGAGAAATCTTATGGGCAGGCCCCTTCACCTTCATGCTGGCATTATTGATGAGGATGTCCACGCAGCCATAGCAATCCAGGACCTCTTTGGCCACATCCTGGACACAGCTGATGTCCGAGAGATCCAAGAGGACCAGCTTTGGGGTGAATGTCTGCTGGACCAACGAGAGAGTCAAGACACATGTGGGTGCATCCCCGCAGACCTTGGGACCCTTCAATCTGAGAGCCACCCATCTTGAAACTCAGAACTCATGGAATGACTGCAAACAAATGATGAGGAAGAAGCAGAGATGACTCTGGGAGGAAGGAAATTGATGGAGAAAATGCATCCTTGGGGACCAGAGCAACAACAACATTCCCAACACGCAAACATGCAGTCATAAGTCTGAACTTCTGGTCAAGGGGCCGGACCTGAGAAATCCAAGTGGAGGCCATGCATTGATTCTGCTGGTGATGTCATTTCTTATAACACTTCTGAGCTCCTTTTTGGAAATCGCTTTCAGACTGGCTTCCAAGCCACAAGAGAATCTGCCCAGTACTTTGTAGCCATGTTTAAGTTTTGGCCAAAATCATACAGTCAACACAATTTTTTTGGAACACCATCTATGTGCCAGGCATTTGTGTTCAGCCCTAAACATTTGATATCATCAGGATTCTCATGGGTTAGAAGGGATACAGATGGAAAAATTGATTTTACCATATGGTGAATGCAATCCCGGTGTTTGACAAACACTAGCCCTGAGATACGGCCTTAAAAAAAGGTTCCCTGGTCAAATTTGCTTGGGAAATGCAGACTATCATATGTTCTTCTTGGAGATAACACAATGCACATTTGCATAGCAAAGGCCCTGAAAAGTCCTGCAGTAAAGAAATTAGTCAGACAAGCTTGGCCTAACTCAGTATTTGCCACACAGTTGACTTCAGAACCTCATTTTTACTGCTTAATAACCAATACCTAATAAGATCCCAAGAAACATACCTTGGAGTACGTTGTGTTACCCTGGTCGCTCCATCTCCTCAAATACCAGAGTTAGTTCTGAATGATTTTTGGCTATTTCCAAAATCAAATTCAACATCAAGGGAAAAGATCAAAAAAAAAAAAAAAATCCTGAAGAGAACTCTATGAAGGCAATGTCTTTTTCTTTTTTCCAAATAAATTCATTTATTTATTTATTTTTGGCTGCGTTGGGTCTTCGTTGCTGCGCACAGGCTTTCTGTAGTTGCGGCGAGCGGGGGCTACTCTTCGTTGTGGTGTGTGGGCTTCTCATTGCCTTGGCTTCTCTTGTTGCGGAGCACCGGCTCTAGGCGCACGGGCTTCAGTAGTTGTGGCACGCGGGCTCAGTAGTTGTGGCACACGGGCTTTGTTGCTCCGCGGCATGTGGGATCTTCCTGGACCAGGGCTCGAACTCGTGTCCCCTGCATCGGCAGGTGGATTCTTAACCACTGCTCCACCAGGGAAGCCCCTGAAAGCAATTTCTTAAACAATGCTCCAGAAATGCTTTGAAAACCCCAGCTGCATTGAAATGTATTCACCTCCTGTGTAACTTCATGGAAGGGGACTTCACATCCCTGATTTCTTTGAAGGAAAAAAAAATTTTTTTTTTTGGCTTGCGGGATCTTAATTCCCTGACCAGGGATTGAACCTGGGCCATGGCAGTGAAAGCGCCAAGTGCTAACCACTGGACTGCCAGGGAATTCCCTCTTTGAAGGAAATATTATTTGAAGTATTATTTAAAAAATCAGCCATGAGTGTTTATAAACAGAGCCCATATCTGTGACATACCATATTTTCTGGATCCTCTTTGAGTCTGACTTAAATAGAATGGGCGGGGGGGTGGGGCTCAGAGGCTAGAGGTACGATGAGGGGTCAAAATGAGCCAACCCCCAAGTTGGCAGACTTACCTGTGTCAAGATTACGTTTTCCCAGGACTTCCCTGGTAGTGCAGTGGTTAAGAATCCGCCTGCCAATGCAGGGGACATGGGTTCAATCCCCGATCCAGGAAGATCCCACATGCCTCGGAGCAACTAAGCCCCTGCGCCACAACTACTGAGCCTGCGCTCTAGAGCCCATGTGCCACAACTACTGAAGCCTGCACGCCTAGAGCCCGGCTCCGCAACAAGAGAAACCACCGCAATGAGAAGCTCGTGCACGGCAATGAAGAGTAGCCCCCGCTCGCCGCAACTAGAGAAAGCCCATGCAGAAACAAAGACCCAACGCAGCCAAAATAAATAAAATTAAATTTTAAAAAATACATTAAAAAATTACATTTCTCCAAAGCAAAATTTCACCCAAATTTCATCGAAAGAGCTGCCCTGTAACAAGCAACGACGGCTAAGGGTGTCCAGGGGTTGCCCATGCCGGCTGCCAGAAGGCCTTACCTTGCTGGGGTCAGCCACACTGATCAGGGCATCGTGTAGACTCTGAAGCCTCTCCCAGTTCTTTCCGCACAGCACCAGCCTGGCCCCGCTGGTATGGAACACCCGAGCACACTCTGAGGGGAAGAAGGAAGGAGGACAGGACGCACTGTGGGTGAAACCACTGATGGGGAGCCCCTCCTTCTTACAAATTCAAGGATTCAAAGAATTCAAAAGCCTTAGAGCCATGAGTTCCTTTAGAGCTCATTGCATTCAACTTCCTCTGGAATTTCTTCTTGTTTCTAGCCTCAGCATGGTTGCCTCCTGTGAAGGGCATCTCACAGGGGTGTGAAATAACCCCTCCCCCATTGGGTAGTTCTGATTATTAGGACATCCTTTCTTAAACTGGACAGAAAGATGACTCCATCAAACGAGACCCCCAGAAGCACAGCTCTAAATATATCTCAATCTGAAGGTATTGGAGACAACTGCCATGTATTTTCAGACCAAATGTCACTAGTTTCCTCCACATTTTCTCTGTGGGTCGATACTCCAGCCAGGGTTCTTTTTATTAAGAAAGGAAACCTGCCTGCTGTCTAGTAAGTTTTACTCTGGACGAATTTCTGACTCACTCAATGTCCCAGTGTTCTTTTTTTTTTGGCCATACCGCACGGCATGCAAGATCTTAGTTCCCCAACCAGGGATTGAACCTGTGCCCTCTACGGTGGAAGTGTGGAGTCTTAACCACTGGCCTGCCAGGGAAATCCCTCACCCAATGTTCTTAACTGGCAAGTTGTTGGTAGATACAATTATTCTTATGTGGCAATAACAGTGATATTTAAGAACAATAAAAGCTAACAGATGTTGACAGTTTACTTGCTTGGGTAGCTATTGAAAGGGATCCGCATATATTAGCTCATTTAATTCTCAGTCATCCCATGCAGCAGTTTCTTAGGTTGGGTTCCCTAAAAGCAGAATCTAAGACAGGGATTCAGGCGGCCAGGATTAATTCAGGGAGAGTGTTCTTCAGAGAAAATCTGTCAGGGAGTAAGGGCATGGGGTAGGGGAAGGGGAAGGATAGAGTCTAGCTTTGGCTGGACCCAAGGAAGGCTCTGGACTGTAAACCCAGCTGCAAGACTGTCCCACCTGGAGGCAAGGGGACTGTCTTTTGTACACGTGTGTCAACCAGTCACTGATGGTGGGCTGCCTCCCTCCAGGGGTGGGTACAAAGGGCGTCCACTGGCAGAGGGCAAGTCTATGAGCCATGGCCACCAACACTCATAGGACCTGGGGATGGAGGAATCTAGGAGGGGCACCAACAACACCTACTACAGGGGAGTAGCTATTACTGTCCCATTTTTACACCAAGCACTGGTGACCCGGGCTGCCTGGGGATGCCAAAGGGTAGCTGGGCAGTACTGGGTGCCCACTAGGGGCTGGAAATCCTGTGTGCCATGGCTCTAAATGATCTTATGTTTGTGTGACTTTCTCCTGCAAGTCTCCACAGCTGGAGCAGGTGGAGAGAAGGGGGCCAGCTGGACAGGACAGTTGGCAGGGGGTTGAGAAGGGGGCATTGTGGGCAGGGGAATTGTGGTATTGGAGAGGGAGCAATTGATGTGCTGGACCATTCAGTCTAAGCCAGATGAGAGCAGAAGTGAAGGCAGGAGGGGCTGATGGAGAAGGAAAGGAGGAGGCTCTAGGGAGGGGAGGTCTCAGTGAGGTCTAGAAACAGATGTGGTCGGGGGAAGCTGTGGTCAGTTCTGCTGACAGACGGAAACTTGAATCAAGAAATAACTGTGTGGGGCTTCCCTGGTGGCGCAGTGGTTAAGAATCTGTCTGCCAATGCAGGGGACACGGGTTCGAGCCCTAGTCTGGGAAGATCCCACATGCCGCGGAGCAATTAAGCCCGTGTGCCACAACTACTGAACCTGCACTCTACAGCCCGCGAGCCACGACTACTGAGCCTTCATGCCACAACTACTGAAGCCCGGGTGCCTAGAGCCTGTGCTCTGCAGCAAGAGAAGCCACCACAATGAGAAGCCCGCGCACCACAACGAAGAGTAGCCCCCGCTCGCTGCAACTAGAGAAAAGCCTGTGCACAGCAACAAAGACCCAATGCAGCCATAAATAAATAAATAAATAAAATTTATGAAAAAGAAATAACTGTGTGAACAATGTCACCTGGAATTGTTAGGATCATAGAGAATGGAAGATTTCTCTAAATGTAGGTGTTTTATTGAGAAAAGGGCTGTCCCTGATGATTCTGGCTGGCAAAATTCACTACAGATGTCAGTCCATCTCCAAGTGAATTCGATGCAGTAAATCAAGATCCCAGCATGTCTTGGAAAGTGACAGAAAGATCCTAAACTTTATTTGGAATAAGTTACACACTTTACTTGGAATAATAAATATGCAAGAAACCAAAGAACATTTTGATAAACAATAATGGGAGTGGAATATCAGTTATTAAAATATATTACAAGGGCTTCCCTGGTGGCGCAGTGGTTAAGAATCCGCCTGCCAATGCAGGGGACGCAGGTTCGAGCCCTGGTCCGGGAAGATCCCACATGCCGCAGAGCAACTAAGCCCGTGCACCGCAACTACTGAGCCTGCGCTCTAGACCCTGCGAGCCACAACTACTGAAGCCCATGCGCCTAGAGCCTGTGCTCTGCAACAAGAGAAGCCACCACGATGAGAAGCCCGCGCGCCGCAATGAAGAGTAGCCCCCGCTCGCCACAACTAGAGGAAGCCCGCGCGCATCAATGAAGACTCAACGCAGCCAAAAGTAATAAAATAAATAAATTTATATAAAGAAAATAGAGCCGAGTATTCATAAGAATTTAGCATATGGTAAAGTTAGCACGTTGAATCAGCGGGAAAAGAACATATTATTTAAAAGAGGTTTTTGGCCCACTGGATAACTATTTGAGAGGGAAAAAAATCTAAGTACAATATACCAAATGTATTAAATAACTAAACGTAAAAATAGAACCATAAAAGACCTAGAAGAAAATAGAGATATATTGCTTTGGGGAAAAATCTTTTAAGCACAGCACTGAAGGAAGAAATAATACAAATTATTTACAGGTTTTTATCCTTAAAAAAAAAATCCTTCCTTACAGAAGAAAACATAAATAAAAATTAAGAGGGAGATAAATTGAGGAAACCTATTTATAATACATATGGTGGAAAAGGGGTTAATTTATTTAATCCACAAAGAACTCTTGTAAATCAATAAAGGCCCTAATAAAGAAATTGGCTAGTGAGATGTGTAAGCAATTCATAAAAACACAAAGAGCTAATACACAGAAGATAGAAGTTCAATGCCAATAATAAAGAAATGCAAATTAAAAGATGACAATCAAAACAAAATTGGTAATAACATATTCACTGCTGGTTGTAGTGTATATTGCTACAGTCTTTTGGAAGAAAAATTAAAAGAATCCTTAAAAGTAAGCATGGCCCAGTTATTTTATTTATGGGCATTTATTCTAAGGAGATAATTAAGAATGCATGGAATAGTTAAAATATTATTTATCTCAATATCATAATAATAAAGAGTTGGAGATGTTGGTTAGGTAGATGATGGTGTATCTATATATCAGTTATTTCAAAGGCTTTAAAACTGATGTTGCAGAAGTGGGTCTACCAACATGGAAATCTCACAATATAGTAAGTTTTTTAAAAAAGATTCAAACAGTATGTCTAACACAGTGCCATAACACTTGACTCTGTGTATTATTGGTTGTTAAATTGCACCTATGATTATGTAACAAGGTTTAAAGTTGGGATTTCCAAGATCAGATATAAAATTCCAAAGTGACAGTCCAAGATGCAGATTTTCAAAGAAAATTACTGAAACCCTGTTTCATGAATACCCTTTACTCCTAATAGGATGCAAACGGATAAGGCAGAGGAGAGAGGGGACTTGGAAAGAGGGCGTTTGTGGAGAGAACACCGTTAGGTGAGTTTTTGCCCCTTATCTCCATCCTAGAGAGAAGAGAGTGACCGTTTGAACACACACTGTGAGTTCCCTGCAGCCGGGAGCCTGGAGTGATGTCTGAGTTGCACCTGGGGAATCTCATGGGTGTCACCAACTATCCCAGAGCAGAGGGAGGAGAGCTGGGGCTGCCCCAGAGGTTGGTCTCTTTACTGAAGGACCCTCCCATCCACCACAACCACTTGGACCAGAGGTGAATCATGAGCTGGCTGGGAGCTCTTGAATTCTGCCCAAGAAGTCCTCTGAGAAGGGCAGTGGGACTCTAACACAGGGCGTACGTGCACAGACTGCCCCAAACCAGGGGTGGCACGGGAACTGAGCAAGGGGAGTGCACCTGCCCCGCGGCAAGTGCAGGTGAATATCCCAGGGGGCGCCTCTGAAGGACCCACAATAGAGCCCATGAGAGAAAGAATCCACTCGGTTTTAAATGTGTGCCAGGCATGGAGCTCGAAGCCGGCTTCTAAGAGTGTCAGTCAGCTGAGAATTTTTCCTGTCTTCCTTCTCTCCTCTCCTTCCTGCCCCCCCACCCACAGAGGGGTCAGAAAGAGCAGCAAACTGGCCGGCAACTCGCCCTAGCTGGGGGCAGGTATGGGAAGGGAGAAGGAAACTTGAACTTCAACGAAAACGGACACGTTTATCAATGTATTGGACTGGGCACTGCAGTTTCTGAATCAAAGCTATGTTTGGGAATTTATCGTGACCAAAGGGTTTGGTATAATCTAATAGTGATCAGAAAAGCTACGAGACTGTCTGATTTTTTTCTTTTTAAATCAAGATGCAAAGGAAGACTTTCCCTTCTGCATGAGAGCCCGGGGTGGGCTGTCTCCCTATACCCCTCCCCCCAACGTGTGCTTGCCCCCTGATGGTAATACATCTCAGCATCATAAAGTTGCTGGAAGGAAATGGGATGAAGAGTTCCCGAGTGGGTGGGGTTCTGGGTGTGTTTTCGGTTCTTTTTTCTTGAAAAATCCTCTTTAATATATGTAGTTCCTATAATGACACAATTCGCTAAAAGAAACTTCACCTGGGGGGGGGAATGCCTAGCCTCCCCGCGTTTGGGCTGTAATTCTGAGTGGCGGCAGCAGCTGCGCCGGGTGTGGGCATTCGTGGAGGTCGTGTTTCACAAACCAGAGGGGCGTGGTTCAGTGAGCGGAGCGGAGTCACCCACCACCCCGCCGCTGGTGAGTGGTGAAGCCAGGAGGGACCCCAAGCGCTGACATTCCCGCTGGGTCCCTTGTTCCGCTGCTGACAAAGGAGCGGGTTGGGGCTCTACTGTCCCTGATGACGGGCACTCTTACAGGCTGGCCACTGGGACAGGGTGAGGGTCTGTGGCCAGGAGCCAGACCAAACCCGTGGCCTTGACCTCCTTAGGAGAGGCAGCCATGGGTGTTTGCTACCATCACCCATTTCCCCCCCTTCTCTGCTGACACCTCACCTTTGCCAGGTGGACCCGGGAGGCTGGAGCCCAGTGGTGCATCGCTGCTTTGGTGCAGCCCAAAGGCACGCTCCCAAATGGGTCCTTTCCGCCAAGGCCAGGCATTAGGTGTAACACCCAGGTGTTCTTATTCTTTATCAGCTCAGCACAACCTATATCTTGTATCAAGCACGTGGACGCCAGGCCTGTTCTTTTTCACTCAGCAAACATATTAATACATGGAGCCCTTACTTCCATAGTTCCTCAAACCTAAGATGCCACCCGCCTGCAAGAGGCTTTCTGATTTCAGAGATATTAAAATGCACAAGGATGGCCCGTGACCATTGTAAGATGCCGTTGACTGAGAGACAATTAGCTCAATTTCAGAAACGTTTAAAGGGGAAAAACCGTGCATCTTAGAGGTGATGAAACATAGGCAGGGTCTGTGGTCTCTGAAACAGTTCAAGTACAGTGGTTAAGTATTTTGAGAGTCACTCTTGCTGCAGACACAGTGGGTCCAAGGTGACCTCATCCGTGACTTGGCCAAATTGTGTGGGTTTGGGGTGAGGGTTAGAAGTCCTGATCTCCATCTGTCTGGTTTCCCTAGGAGACAGCTTGCAACTGGGTTCCTTGATGCTGTCCAGAGCTACCCGCTGAGTTCAGTCAGGTTCTGTGGGACTGGGCCTGTACTGTGGGCTGTGTGTAGCCTACATCATCCGCTTGGTGCCCTTCACTTTTTTTCTTGCTTTGGACCTGAGAAACGGAGCACTTTGAACCCAGAATCGCTGCGGTCAGCAGCATGGCCTGGCTAAGCGTTTATTTAAGGTCACCCATGCCCAGCTTCTCAAGCTTCTTCTAAATACTCGGACTTTATGTTTTTCTGCTTTGCATTTCTTTCTAGGGTGAGTCCGTAAGAGACAGTGACAAAGAGCAGTGACACAAGTCATGACAGAGACTAGACCATATTCCTCTGAAAACGCCATTGTGCTCCTGAGATACGTTTCCTGGGCCCCTGACTTGTACAGTGTTTGCTTATAATAGAATGAGACTTTTAAAAATAAATAAACAAGCCTACTAAACCAAATATACATCTCTCAGCAATAGATAGAAGCCCTGTCTAGTAAGACGGAAAGTCAGGACAGTTATAGAGCAGCCTTCTCAACCAACAGGATCGAATCGACATTTGTAACTCACTTCATTCATGAGCAGCAGAATGCACATGCCTTTCACACACCCATGGATCATTCACCAAGAGAGTCCGTGCCCTGGACCAACTGAGAAATACCCAGATACGCCACTAACGGTAGTGTATTTCTGTGAGGAGCCGTGGGACCCAGAAACCAGCGCCTTAGGGACCGTCCAAAAGGGAGGAGCCATGGAGGTGCCAGGGAATGAAGGTGATGAAGGGGTCTCGGGTTGGCAGCTGTCCCAATGCTAGGTGGGCGTGTTCTGCTTGAAGAACGGTCTTCCCCAAAGACTGACTCTGCATGTCTCTGGGTGGGTGTCTTTGCTCCATTTCCCCAGGGCACCCACTACTCCCTGTTGTCTTGTGTCTGGTCTGACTGGCAAACGTGTGTGCCTGGTTTGTCCCCGTGGAAGATGGAATTTGTGTCCCCCTGTCCCTCGTGAGTATTGAGTCTAGTGATTCTGGATATCCTCCTTGGGAACTGCTTCTGGGACCCACATAGGGGCCACATAAGAACCTAGTTTTACTGCCTTACTGTTTCTTTTTTATCTCATGTGGTGAGCCCAGGTCGATCACCCACTGAAATGGAACCCATTCTTGAAGCATGCAGATGGGCTGCTGTTGGGGTGCCCAGGGGAAGGAGAATCCGAGAGAATTCCCAGATGGGAGGTTACAAATGTTCTCGTAATGGTAGCACCATGGGAGTGGGTGCCCAGCCCACCAGCGGGCCTCTTTGGAAGGGGCAGTGCTCATTTCAGGATGTAGAGGACTTAACAGATACTGGTTGAGTGACCTAATGAGTGTTTGGCTGGTGGGTTCAACATTTGATTAAAAATAACAAAAACAACAGCAAAAATGATACCCAAGCTATGTGACACATGGGGCTGCGCTACCATTGTTAGGGATGAGAGAGAATCTTAAAAACCTAAGAGAATTTACTATCTCTTATGTCACACATGCCGCCAGCAGAAGGGCCCTCTGAGACCATCTAATTCAGGAGTTGCAAACGTAAATGCCTTCAAGGCCAGGAGGTGATGTGGTTGAGAGAATCAGGCCGAGTGTGAGACAGTAGGGATTAGTGGGGTGTGTGACACACTGATGTTTGCACGTTCTGCATAATTATCACCGTAGCTAACACTTGAGAGGTGCCCACTCTAGTTCCAGGCACTGTTCTAAGTGCTCTCCATCTATTAATTCGTTTACTCATCACAACAGCATTATGAGGCAGAAAGTATTAGTATCCTTGCTTTCAGATGAGAAACCCAAGGCTGAGCAGTGCATCACCAGCTGGTAAGTGGGGGAGCCAAGACTCCAACCCCACCCCCAAGTTTGGCCTCATCACCAGTTCACTGCCCCAGCTGAGGGCTTTGCATTTCGAAGTTTCTAGAAACCCCCCTGGAGGCAAAACAAATCTGCAGACCGATTTTGGCCCTTAGACTGTGAGTTTGCAACCCCAGATACTCCAGTCCCCTCACTTCTCAGGCAAGACAGCTGCAGCCTCCAAGAAAGAAGACACTTGCTGGTTAGTGACAGATGCTGGGAGAGAAGACAGCCTCGATCCACCCCCGACCTGCCCAGCGGGCTCACCCACACGCCACCCTGTTGCCTCTCATCCTTCAGGGCAGGAGTGGGCACGAGAGGGGGCAAAGTCGCTTACCCTTGCCCAGTCCTGAGATGGCATCGGTGATGACCACCACCTTATTCTGCACGGCTGACTTGGACCACAGATTGGACACCTCCTGGTAGATGAAGAGGAGGCCGCTGATTCCCAAGAGCACCAGGGGCAGCATGAGGACAGCTGGGACTCCCATCTTGTGCTGGGGGAAAATGGGAAGAAGGAATCCGCTCTGCAAAGAGACTCTGATCGGGACACGGGGCAGGGGGAGGCCTGAGGCTGCCGGCTGCACCCATGCCCCGAGCCCGGAGCCCGCTGTCCAGGGAGCCGGGCTCTGTGCAGACTCCCAGAGGGCTGCTTCCTAGAACACCTGGCCGGCACGCTAATCCCCAAACGGCCAATGAAGAGAGAATTACTCACGGTGTCTCCAGAAGCAGATGGAATCCGGCCTGCCCTCCCAAAGGTTAATTACAAATTTAATTAAAATGGGTCTGCATTTTTGGAAGGAAAGCCATGTGTTAAGGCCACTTGCTGGGGCCCTAATGGCTATTTATAGCTCTCTGTGCACTGCAGGGCTTTCGGGGTAAATATAGTGTCTCTTCTGATATTCAGGAACACATGCTGGCCGGGTCTGATTTCAGAGTTCCTGCCAAGCCTTTTAAAGCTCTCCCGGGTGCCTCACTATTAGAGATTCCTCTGCAGTTTGGGGCTGGGCATTAGGGATTGGGACCTGGGATTTCAGCACGAACACCCTCGCCTTCTCTTCCTATAACCCTCCCATCAGGTAGCTTCCATGTAGCTCAGACCGGTGTGGCAGTGAGCCGTCTGGCCTTCCCTTTCCGGTTGGGGGAGAAAAGCACAGAAAATCTGTTAAACGGAATGGAGCCTGTTGCAGAATGAAACACTTGGAAGTGTGACATGAACTATGGGGAAGAGCAGTTTGGAGCTGTTCCTCTTTCGTCAAGTGCTTCCACGTTTCTGAGCCTTAGCTTCCTCATCTCTAAAATGGGCACAACGGGCTCATCTTGCAGGACTGTTGGGAGAACAAAATAATATACTGCATCTCAACAACAGACTCTGAGAAGATCACTCTCGTTATCTTTAGTGATTGAGAATACTAAGATGTGTCCCAAATGTTAGATATTTTAATTACTTAAGGAAACTCAGTAGGATTAGAAATGGAGAGAGATAGTAGCTACTATGGAAAACAGTATGGAGGTTCCTTAAAAAACTAAAAATAGAGCTGCCATGTGATCCAGCAATCCCACTCCTGGGTATATTTCTAGAAAAAAATGAAAACACTAGTTTGAAAAGATACATGCACCCCCAAATTCATAGCAGCACTATTTACAATAGCCAAGACGTGGAAACAAACCAAGTTCCCATTAACAGGTGGCTGGCTTAAGAAGATGTGATATATATATAGAGAGAAATATTGCCATTTGCAGCAACATGGCTGGACCTAGAGATTATTATGCTTAGTGAAATACGTCAAAGACCCATACCGTATGATACCGCTTATATGTGGAATTTAAAAATAATACAAATGAATGTATATACAATACAGATTTACAATCCTAGGAAACAAACTTGTGATTACCAAAGGAGGCGGGGAGGGACAAATTAGGAGTATGAGATTAACAGATACAAACTACCATACATAAAATAGATAAGCAACGAGGATTTACTGCATAGCACAGGGAATTATGTTCGATATCTTGTAACAACCTATAATGAAATAGAATCTGCAAAAAAAAAAAACTCACAACTGAATCACTGTGCTGTATACCTGAAACTAATGCAATATTCTAAATCATCTATATTAAAAAAACAAGGGCTTCCCTGGTGGCGCAGTGGTTGAGAGTCCGACTGCCGCTGCAGGGGACACGGGTTCGAGCCCTGGTCTGGGAAGATCCCACACGCCGTGGAGCGGCTGGGCCCGTGAGCCACAACTACTGAGCCTGCGCGTCTGGAGCCTGTGCTCCGCAACAAGAGAGGCCGCGATAGTGAGAGGCACACGCACCGCGATGAAGAGCGGCCCCCGCTTGCCACAACTAGAGAAAGCCCTCGCACAGAAACGAAGACCCAACACAGCCAAAAAAATAAATAAATAAACAAATGTGGGGTTTAAAAAAAAAAAAAAGAAAAAGAAAAAAGAATTTAAAATTAATCAATACAATCATAAATAGCATGTAGGTCAAATAATAAAGCATAATTAAAATTAAAAAAAAAAGAAGAAAGATGCCTGAAGCTTCACCTAACCCTGAAATAATGGTATTTTCTAGTCCAAGAATTGAGAACTAAGACCAGTATGAATGCATTTACGGGGTCGGGGACCATTCTGGGAAACCTGGGGTGTGAAAGTCACAGTCTGGATCAGAGCTAGTCCCAGCCTGCCTTACCTCGGGGGCCTCTGCAGTCTCCTCGGGTCCACGTAGAAGCCACACTTGGAACCACATCTAGTGTCAGGCCGAGTGTAGCTTGCACTCGCCCTAATCCACCTGTGAACCAGAGAAGAGTGTTCCCTCCATGGCTTCATCTCAGGGTTTACAACCCCTTTACTCCTCCGTAAAATGGAGGGAGCCTCACTTAGGGAGGGAGAAGGGGAGAAAAGAACGTGGCTCCCACTGCGCCTCCAGAAAGGCAGCATGACGGGTCTGAAGTTGGACAGCCCTGAGTCTGAACCCCAGTTCTGCTTCTGACTTGTGTGTAGCCTCAGGCACACACATAAACCTTCTGAATGTCATGGCCATCATCTGGAAATGAGGATACTAATGCTATTGTCTTCCTCGCTGCACCACTGCGTAGAGTTAGAATATAAGAGGTGACGTGTGGACAACACCCAGAATGGCTCTGTTCCATTGCTGTGCCCAGTGGTTTTGGTTTCTCTCTTCTTTCTGACAATTTTTTCCTAGTCTGTGTTGGTTTTCCTTGTTGCCTTTCCTTAATGCATATCGAGACCCATTCCTGAGGACTCTGGACAGGATTCAGAGGTGAAGGATGCCAGGGCTAAGTCAGGTAATGTGTGTGCACATACTTGTATAAACATACATGTGTATGTATACACATACCTATACACACATGTGTGTTGGGGGTTCTATTTGCCAACGATTGTTTTAGATGCTGGAATGTACAGAGGACAGTTCATGTTGCAAAGAAATAATTTATAATTCATAAGAGGGGAACAGACCTGTAAAAAGATTATTTCAATATACGGAGGAATTAAAATCCACCCGAATTTGTTTTATAAGAGCAAAGATAGATGGAAATGAGACACCTTGAACTGAGGGATGGTTACACAGCTGTGTTCATTGTCTAAAAGTTCCTTAAGCTGCACACTTAGGGTTTGGGTACTTTTCTGTATATATATGTTGTACTTGAATAAAATCAACACAAAAAATATAAAGGGAGATACGGGGACATATGTATACGTATAGCTGATTCCCTTTGCTATAAAGCAGAAACTAACACACCATTGTAAAGCAATTATACTCCAATAAAGATGTTAAAAAATATATATCTATAAAAGGAAGCAGAGGGCCTTGGAAACTCAGAATGTAGCAAAGAATCAGTTTTTTGACCTGAGCTTCGGGAACCAGGCGTCTCCTGCCCTGCCCGGGGTCTAGCTGATTACTGACTCCCCCAGCCCCAGACATCAGCGACACAGGATTTACCTCCACAGACACCCAGGGGTGACAAATCACATAACAGAACATGTACACTGTGGAGGGCAGGGGTCACTGGGTACAAACCCTTCTGCTCCAGAGGCTCTCAGCACGGCTTCTCTGCACTGGGCTCATTCCAGTGAAAATCCGTTTACTATCCCTTCAGATATGCGTGATTCAGCAAAACACAAAATTCCACGGGACCATCATTCATTAGGCAGGTACTCAACTGGAGCCCCAAACGTGAAGAAGTTAGCTGAACTGTCCCTTATTCTATGACAATCTAAATGTTACAGTTCAGCATAAGCAGATTGAGTGATTTTATTTGAAACATTCAGGGTTTTTTTTTTCAGAAATGATATAGTCACTAAACATAAACACATTTTTGAAAAATGAGTCTAAGCTGAGATGCATTTAGGGTTGTTAGAATATGACAGTCCTTTTTTTTTTCAACAACCCAAATTCTGTGTCTAACAACCTGTGGCCTCAATAACATGTTAGTTTAAAATACAAGATAAATTTATGTAAAATTGTAACTGAACAAGTTAGGAAGCACACCACTGTTTCACACAAGACTTGCATGTTTTGCAATGTTTATTTTTAGAAGCAGAAGCGCCTGGCAATTTCATTTAAGCACACCAATTCAAACATTTGTTCCACTTAACTGTGACAAGATGTCATTCCATTCAACCATTCTCATTTTGTTTTATCATTTGATTATCCTTCCAGACTGATTTTCCTGTAGGTGGAAATTAGAAAGTTTAGAAGAAAATATGTTTTAAAAATACCACAAAACTAATTTTTAAATTCGTTTCTTCTGGATTAAAACAAAAAAGAAAATATGGGATAGTCACACATACTATCAATTTGTGTGTGTCAGTTAAGGAAAAAACGTTCTGGACTCTTCTATCAACAGAACTGTGTGGGCAACAAATTTACATCCTTTGGAGTCAAAGCCTGTTTTCCCTTTTCTTCAGCTTCTCTTACTCTTAGCACCCACATGTTCCCTTTTTTTTTTTTTTTTTTGTCACCCTTATTAAACTCTCAGGAAAGCGTGAGATGCTCATTTATACTAGAGTATCAATGGTTGATATAGTCTATAAATATTATGTCACTTAAAGATACTGACATGTTAACAGGAATCAGAAACTGAAGCCAAAGGTGTTTAGTGAAGGGTAAGATGGCAGGTGGAAGGTTTACTTGGACCACAGCTTTGGGAAGCCCACTCTAAAGATGTTCATTGTGGACATAAGTGCCTGGCTTGTCTGCCTGTACAGATCTGGCAACCGTGAACCCTGGCTAGCACACGGACACCTTGCCTTTGGCATCTGATGGCAGGTGCTCAGATATATTGACGAGGGCACGCCCAGCGGGGCTGGGAGCAGCTTCTGTTTCCCACACACTTTCTGAAGACTCGGGTTCCTGGAAGTTGTGTTGAGAGAGCTGACTGCCCTTCCGCACGCTTTTCTTCTCTGCCAGTTCCACGCGGGCTGCCGTGTATCTGCTCGTGGCCGTGACCGATGCCACCATGCACAGGGCAAAAGAACCCCATGCGAGGCTGTCGACAAAAGGCACAGTTAGGAAAGGGTGTAGGGCTATGATTCCAGGGCTTCCTGCTGGGGTGGAACATTAGCTGCTGGTTCTACCCAATTTGGATCTCAGAGAGCAGCCAATGTGTTGTTGTAGGCAACGTGTTGATGGTTAAGAGAAGCCATTCTGGAGTCATTGTGCTGAGTTTGCACTGTGGGTTTGTACCCATCTCTTACTAACTGTGGGACCTTGAAGCGGCCACTTCATCTTTCTGGATCAGTTTCCTCATCTGCAAAACCGGAATGATAGCAATGCTGGACACCAGATGGTTGTGAGGAATTCACATGGGCGTGGGAAGTACTCAGCATAGTATCTGCTGACATATGTATTACTTTCTGTTGTTGTCTCTAACCCAGGACACTGGCACTGGGCATGGTTATTTTTATATTCCTATCCTCTGGAAGCCTATTGCATTCTGAGTTGATAGGCTACACTTTTCATCTTTCACAGAACCCAGAAGAGTGGCTTCTGAGAACCTCTACAAACTGACATGTGTGTATGTTTCATGGGGTGGAATTCCCAGGTAAAATAAATAGCTCCATATCCAATCAGCTACAAAAACCCTACCAGTTATTAAGTTCCAACCCCACTCCAGGGTTTCCAGTCATCCTTAAATATGACTTGACAATCAAGGATACCAAGATCTAGGAGAAAGGCCCAACAACAAACAGAAGAAAAAGGAATCTGGGGACTTCCCTGGTGGTCCGGGGGTTAACACTCCATGCTTCCAATGCAGGGGGCACAGGGTTCGATCCCTGGCTGGGGAACTAAGATCCCACGTGCCATGGGGCACGGCCAAAAAACCCCCAAATCCCCCCCCCCCCCGCCGCAAAAAGAAAGAAAGGAATCTGAAGGAAAAAGATAACACAAGGAAGAGAAGAAAACAGCAACAAAAAGAAAACTCTTTGATTAATATCCTCAGAGAAATATGAGAAGATATTGCATCAATAAAGCGATACCAGGGTATATGAAAAAGGAACAACTGGAAAACAAGGAAGATCTTGGAAAGTCCAATAAGATTCAAAATAAGAATTCAATAGAAAAGTTGGAGACAAATAGAAAGAAAATTTTCAGAAATACCAAAAAGAGATAGAAGATATAAGAGGTGCAACAACAACTAGATAATTAATCCAATAGACCCAATATCTAACTCATAAAAGGTCTCTGAAAAGAGAGCAGAAGACTGAGGAATGGAAAAATCAAAGACAAAATTCTCAGAATTCTAGGACGTGAATATTCAAATTTAAGGGCTTACCAAGCACATGAAAGAAGAATGAATGTGAAGGAAAGAAGATCCCCTTCAAGGTACATTATCATGAGTAGAAAACAATAGATTACCTGTAATAGAACATGAATCAGAATGGTATTGGACTCTTGATGGAAGCAATACATTCTAGAAGGAAACAGACACATCTTCAAAATTCTAAGGGAGAATGACTTTCAACAAAGAATTTTACATACCACCAAACTATCCATCAAGATGGAGCATTGAAAAGATACATTTCCAGACATGCAAGGAATAAAATAATTTATCTCTCATTGAATCCTTTCTTCAGAAGCTACTGGAGGATGTGCTCCCACAAAAAAGTGGTTGTAAACTAGGATAATGATACAGGACCTAGGCCACAAGGAAACAAGGGACTAGCAAAGGGAAATCTCCACTCGACAGCTCCATTCCAGAGCGGAGCAGGAAGACAGAGGGTTTTGGTGGGTTGGAAGAGTAGAGCAGGGAGAGATGGGACTGAGAGATTGTTATGTTTAGTACCATTTGAGTTTTAAAAACTAGTATGTATTTCTTTTATTGAAAATTAAGAAATTGAAAGCAATAGGAAACAAAATGGCATTGGAAACAAACAGACTATTTTTCAAACTCCTATGATGTTTGGGATTTGCTTTTACATCCACAGCAGTAGGACCTCAATATAAATTGGCCACAGATCCTGACCCACCTGACATCCCTCTCAGCTCTAGAGCAGCTGTACTCCTGACTGTGTGCAGTGCTGGTGAGGTCACCTCAGGACCAATGGCACCTGCTCAGAGGGAGACAGCTAAAGTGACAAACAAGTGGCGGAAATGGTATAAAGAGAAACATTTGTAAAAATTAACTTCTTCAGATTTCAAAGACGAAGAAGCGTTCAAAATCTAATAAATCATGAAGTTTATGGAGTCATAACGTAGGTGTATTTGCCAAACGCTGGTATATAGTAGGATGAGGGAGTGAGCCCTGAACATGACACTCGTTTTACAAAGAGAAAGTAACACAAGAGGTTGTTATAGAGGAGGAAAATGTAAGTATATGTATATATATATTTTAAGATGCAGCCAGGATTCAGAGGTCCACATCAAAGAGAACCCCTGTGGTCTTGTGTGACATGGTCGAGTCTTTCTGGTAGAGCTAGAACTTCTGTGTCACGGCCTGTCTTTCCGTTAGAATCAGGGGCTGGGTCTCTCCTCATTGAAGTATTTATTAGGAATTATAGCAGGACTTTTCCCCTTAAGCTGTGTTTAAGAAAGTAACAGCACTATCTCTATTTCTTGAGCACTTTACTCTGTGCCAAGAATTTTATAAACATAACCTCTTTATATTCCCATAAGCACAACTGAGACAGGTACATCATTTTACAGGTGAGGAAACTGGGCTACAGAAAGATTACGAAACTAATCCAAGAGTAGCAGGTGGCCGAACCATGACCAAGGTCAGTGGTCCTACAAAACCTGTGTGCCTCCCTGCTGGTCCTTCGGGGCTTGAGCACCGTGGCCAGCAACTCACCAGTATGACCAGCCATAGTCCCACGTCTGAGGCTTCCAATCTTCTGGTCCAACGTTCACAGTGATTTGAAAAATGGTTGTGTACATCATGTGGGCCACCATGGCTAGGAGCCCTGCACGAGGAAAGCTTGTGAGCCACAGCGAAGAATGTAGTTTCTCTACGGTACCTGAGTTGGATGTCCAGAGCCCACTAGCATCCTCCTTGAGCCCTTCCAAGCAGCCTTCATGTTTTACATGTACACTAATTTCTTAGAGTCACCGATCTACGCAGTGGTATAGGTTCCTTTGCCATGTCATCCCTCCCAAGACCACATCTTTCTGTTTTATCATGTCCCTGTGTCGCTATGCTCAGAGACATCAATTTTCTATCCTCTCTTTCCCAGCACATAGGGGAGCTCCTTGAGCTACATTTGGCCTTAAGCCATACTTGACCAAGTTCTGTCCCGTTATTCTTTAGAATGTGGATTGTTTGCTGACACATAAAAACTTTGCATAAAAATCTGAACATATTCTGGCCACAGTAGACTTGCATAGCAAATAATTAGTGGGAACCGAAGTCAGTTGCCAGTGTGGTTTTCTGTCCTTTGTAGGTGAATTGGTCTTTTTGCCTGGAGATCCAGACGATTTTCTTTCCTTTAACAGTTTTAGTGGGATGTGTCTAGGACTTGAATGTACTGTGTCATTTTGTCAGGTATTTGGAGGGAGTTTTCTATATACAGATTTTGGTCTTTGGTCCAGAAAATTTCCTTGAATTTTGCTTTTAGATATTAGTTGTTCTATTGTTTTGTCTTTCTTTTTCAGGGACTCCCATTACATTTATGTTTTTATTTAATAAATGTATGGCAGGCAGTGACCAACTGGGGATCATCTTCAGTGGGATATTGACCCCAAACTTGGATAATCATTCTTAACAAGCTACCATTTTTTTGAGTACTTACTATATACTAGGTGCATTCTTATTTAGTCTTCACCATAGCCTTTTGAGGTAGCTAGCTTGCAGAAGTTAAGCCACTTGCCCAGGGTCACACAGCCATTAAGTAGGAGAGATCTGAACGCAGGGAGGATTTCTCCACAGACTCATGCTTAACCATCGTACTAAACAAAGCAATCTCTGTTCTAGAGCCAGTGGACCCCCTTCCCAGGGTTGTGACAGAGACATACTGATAAATTTTATTCTCCATTTGTGCCTATCCCCCTTTTGTTTCATCAGTCACCCATTGCTTCCACCAATGGGATTAATTCAGTAGCTTCTCCCGCGGACCAGAGGTCCTGCTGAATGGGCTAGCGACAGGAAGAGCCAGCTTGGAGCTTTGCCAGTTCCCTCTGGGGCAGGCTGTGGGGGATTTGCCTGTTCTGATGATGCGCTTGGGGAACGTACCTGCAAGCACCATGAGGATGGCTACAGAGGCATCCACCTTGAGCCAGTGGAATCCAGAGCTGTGATAACTCACTCTGGAGCCCAGGACGATGGCGCTTGTCAACGTCAGAAGGATATTCAGGACCTCAGCCCCAATGCACAGCCACAAAACACCTGCGAAATGTAAGGATGACAGAGACGCTGGGAACTTAGAAGTACTAGGATATTTAGTCCTTTGAGTTAGTTCACTTCTAAAACAAAAAATACAAAACCAGCACCGCGGGGTGAAAAACCACAGATACCTCTGCAGAGTCTTGGAAAGCTGACAGTGAAAGGGGGGTCCCGGGGCTTGAAAGAGAAGTTTGTAAAGATTGTTGTTAGCTGGAAGGGAAAAAGCACTAAGCAAAATTCTGATGTGGGGAGCTGAGGGATACTGGACGTCCCATGGCCTAGTTCAAAAGTTAAAGTGTTATTTTGATTCCACCAGAAGACATTACCTTTGTCTTTTAAAGGAGAGGATCCACTTAACCAGGGTGGGCAAAGGAATCTGAGCATTGAGGAGCCCTGATTCGAGATACCAAAATCTCATTTGTTTCTGTGTGAGCCTATGATTTACCCTTTGGGTGGGACCTCATCTGCAGCTTCAAGAAACTGCGTTGGATGTGGAAGGGAGTGAATAAAGGGGGCAGGGAGAGAAACTATTATTTGCAAAAGGCCTCCTATAAGGTAGTTAGGTACTGTGTAGACACAGCAATGAATGGAACAGATGTGGTCCATGCCATCACAAAAGCTATATTCCAGCTGGGAAAACTAAGAAAGTAAGTACAAATTTGATGAGTGTCAGAGAAAAGAAAAAACGCTATAGGAAGTGATGAGCTGGACTCATCTCTTTCCTGTTCTGTGGTCACCTCACATCGGTAGCTTGAAATCGGCCATGGTGGGAGCGTTTACTCCCTGGAAAGTTGCAAACACTACCGATCAGGGCTTCCCCTCTCCTCCGCAAAGTTGGTGGTCTAACATTTTCTAGCATTACTGACTACAGGGCACATGAAAAGAGCCAGTGGTTCTGGCTTTTGGACTTGACTTCGTAGAAAAACCGTAAATAACTCTTTCCTCTTTTCCCCCAGCCCAACCAAAACCACAGAAATTGTCCAAAGTGTGAGGAGGGCTGGTGGTCAGAACGTGAGGAAGGTATTTACCTCGTTCTTCAGCTGGTATTAGACTCTGGAAACTCCTACACTTTTCACCTAGAAGAAAAAGAGGACAGAAGCCCAAGTAGGGTGAACCTTGACTATTAGGGGCAAACTGTGTTTCTAGATCCCTTGAGTGTATCCAGGTCATTTTGAACAAGGATTGGGGAGTGTGGCTTTATTGCTCCCCAACAGGTGGTGCACCTCCCTGGGGGATCATGATATAGGTCTGCTCCAGTGAATCCAGGCTAGGCCGTGTGCCTTTCTTTGGCCAAGAATTGGGAGTGGAAATGGGGGGAGGAGGTCACTTCTGGTCAGAAGTTTTAAGAGCCCGTGTTTTGTCTAAAGGTTCTCATCTTCTTGCTTCCATGGTCACAGAAGCCCAAGTCCAGATGGAGTCTCTGTCTGCCTAGATCCCTGAGTGGCTCCAGTGAGGAGACACTGCTTGCCGACCTGAAAAGTACAAACAGCAAGAGCTAGAAATGAATTTGTTGGCTTAAACTGCTGGGACTTGGGGCTTGTCTGTTATTATAGCATAACTTAGCCCATCTGGACTGATGCTGCAAGCCTTAGACCAGGGGTACTTGACTTCCCAAACAGCACCATGATGATATGAGTCTGAAATAATTTCTTTCTGGGTAGAGAGCAAGTGACAATGTTCGTAATCATTAAAAAAAATGAATTAGAGCAGATATCAGAACTATCTCTGCTACGGAGTGAGCCAATTACTCGTACTCCATTTTGCTTTCTGGAAGGGAAGCGAAAGGAAGCAGTTATTACGTGTGTACCAAGTACAGGGCAGAACCCACCACCAGGCTTCTTCTGTGCTCTGGGGGGTGTGCTTTGCCTGTATCATCTGTCACGTTGCGCAGATCGGCTAGAAAACCTTGCGTTGCTACTTTTGATGTGTAGTCCCTTTGAAGGAGCTAAGTCCTTAAATATCTACTGAGTGGACGGATGTCACCCAATTCTGGTTTGGGGGTGAGTGACAGATGGATGATTGAGACCACAGCAAATCACCTTCTGGGATCCTGTCCCAGGTGGGTGTGCCAATTTCTCCATACTTCAGCCCCGAAATGAATCATGGGTGGCAGAGTGGGAGGAGCCTGGGAAATTGCCTGATTCTTCTCTGCACAGTTAGGAAGAGTGGGTCCAAGGACATCTGAGAGGAAGAAATGGTAAAGAAGACACAGGTAGAGGCATTTTCAGCACTAGAACTGGGCTTGCAGGGGCCCCGCCTGTGCGGTCCAGCCATGTCGCTGATTTAATGCAGCCCAGCCGGCTGTAGCGGAGATGCAGCCAGCTGTTTCCAGTCTGGGCTGGTCGGAGCTAAAAGAGGCGAAGTTAGGGGCATAGATCATTAACTCTTCAAAGGAATGGCTTTCCCATTGCTAAAATCTGTTCAACAGTCCCCACACTAGCCTTGCTTTGAAGATTAAATGAGATACTAGGTAGGAAGGCTGCTCTCCTAGTTACTGTGCACTTAAACCTTAATGGAATAAAATGAGTTCTGGGACTTCCCTGGTGGCTCAGTGGTTAAGAATCTGCCTGCCACTGCAGGGGACATGGGTTCGAGCCCTGGTCCGGGAAGATCCCCCATGCCGCGGAGCAACTAAGCCTGTGCACCACAACTACCGACCCTGTGCTCTAGAGCCCGTGAGCCGCAGCTACTGAGCCCGCGTGCCACAGCTACTGAAGCCCGTGTGCCTAGAGCCCGTGCTCCGCAACAAGAGAAGCCACTGCCATGAGAAGCCCTTGCACCGCATCGGGAAGAGGAGCCCCCGCTCGCCGCAACTAGAGAAAACCCGCGCGCAGCAATGAAGACTCAACGCAGCCAAAATAAATAAATTAATTAATTAATTAAAAATGAGTTCTAATGGGGCCTTTTTGCTTATGGTTAGCATAAATTATTATTTATTACTAGACTGTAAGCACCTTGAGGGCAAAGATCACGTCAACTAACTTTTCTGGAAGTTTTCAGGGAGAGAAGTAACGTTGAGGAGCATCTTTGGACTTTAGAAAATATATTTTCTCTTATAGAAGAGAAAATTCCAGATCACTTTCCTATTCAAGAACTCATACAGCCTCCCCCCATTCCTCCAGCCTCACGTCTAGATCTCTCTTCTTCTTTCATGTCCTCTCTCCCGCAAGCTGACTTCCCAATGCAGAACCCATTTTTTGCTTCCTTAGCGCAAGCCAGCATTCACCTTCTGCTTCATCAAGTATGCTATGTATGGCCAGGTGCATGTTTTGAAGGTACAGATGCCCAAAGGCCATAACCCTTGAGATTTGCCAGGCTCAACCTCCAAGTACCCTTGGGCCTCATTCCTTCATGCTTCTGCGTTGCCCCTCTGCCGGACTATAGGAAGAAGAGAAATAAAGTTTGGGTTTATGATCCCGCCATCTGGCTGAGCTGCCCTGCTGGGCTTGATTCGGAAGCAGGGATTCATCTGTCACCTAACTGTCCACAACAAGTGGCCTGAAGGAGCGTATTTACACCGCCTGGGACCAAGCGCAACAGAATCAGGGAGCTAGCTGCCAATCTACAGCCACACTGGCCTCTGCAGCCTTCTCATTGTCCATTTTGGATTGTGCAAGGGGACATTTTTCCTGGTTGATTCTCTGCTTTTGGTGGCAGCAGTGGTGTGGACAGAGAATGTCACTTGCCGTATCAGTCAACAAAGGATGTTGCGGAAAACCGGGATACTGGCCCTAGATAGTGAAGAGGCACATCAAAGGAAGAATTTCATTAAGCCCAGACTCTTGCATCTTCCCATACATGGAAAAGTGCTGCGCTCCTTTTCTTGAGATGCCTGGTTTTTCTTTGATTAGCAGTAATCTTTTGATGTTTGATTACCTGTTTTTTTGCAAAAACTCCTATACATCCTGGCTCCCCCCTTTCCTCCTTGGAATGGTCCCTTGGAGCTCTCTGAGAGGCTGTCTCCCAGGCTTAAGTCCTCAGTAATGCCCCAGATAAAACATAATTCTCAGCTTTTAGGTTGTGCATTTTTTTTTTCGGTTGATAGCAGTGTCATGGCCACGGTAGCTCAACATTCGTCCTGGTCGCCCCAGTTCTACTAGGGAGGTCTACAGCCTTGGGGAAATCTCAACACTCGCACCTGCTCTCTTGCAAGGCACTTTGGGGCTGATGGGGGTCCTTTTTTCACATCATCTCATCAGCTCCTCACTAGAACCCTGTGAGCCAGGCCTGGAGTGAGAGTAGCAGATGGACATCATGGACAGAATGCGGCATTTAAATCCAACAGGACTGGCTTCTATGCCAGTTCTGCCCCAGTCAGGAATCATAGGAAGTTCCTTGACTTCTCTGTGCCTCGCTTTCTTCATCTGCAAAATGGGTTTTATCAAAGTCCTCCAATGAGAAACTTATGAAAGTATCTTGAGAGCAGCCTTCCACTTTTTGGTGTGTTTAATTATTGATAAAGGCAAGTACAGATATCCGTAGTTTACAGACTTGGAGGCTAGGCTCAAACAGGTTGGTAGAATCAGGAGTTGAAACTGGATTTTCTCACCCGGGACCCAGTGCCTTTTTCAACATCACCACCTGCTGTCTTTATACTTAATACACGGAGGCCTAAGGGTCTGTCTTGTCTTCTGAAGAGGGCTGCCTTATCTCAGCAAGAGTAAAGAGGAGGCCAGGTACAGAGCCAGGGGCAGGGCAAAGTGAAAATGGAGGCCGGCCAAGGAGATTAAGAGAATTCCCAATAGCTTAGGAGGGTGAGTTTAGCCTGGGCGAAGGGTCAGACCACAGTGACCCCTTGATTAATATGAATCCTCAGAAATGATGTTCCTTTTGAATAAGCCCAGCAGGATTAAAAGGAAAAATCTTTATAAATCCCACAAAGCCGGACAGGCTGGTGTTACATAGCTGGACAGAAGTTTACCAGCCAAGCCGTACAGCCAGCCAGCCTAGGAAACGGTGTCGTAGTGCTGGGGACAGACTCTGGAAACCTGTCTGCTGTTCTCCCCAAGCCCCCACCCACTATGGGGTGCCCAGGTCCCTCTGTCCTTGAACTTTCTGAGTTTACCAGAACAGCATAGTATTGGAAATCAACACATTTTGTTGACTAATTCATTCGTCCAAGAAAAAGAACAGTTAGTCGAAGCGCTGCCCCAACCAGGAGTTTTTGTTTCAAATCTTCACTTCGGAGGATGCTCTCTCTCTTTAAAGGCATTAGGAAGAAGGTGCAGAGCTATTCGGTGTGACTTAACAGAGGATGACCGGAAATAGCACTCCAGGTAGGGGATCCCCGGAGGGTCAACTTTTAGGGGGATGGAGATGGAGCTGATTCAGAAGGAAAATATCCAGGAAGCCTCAGGGGGCAGCAGAGCTGGGGGTGGCCGGACAGCCCGAGGCTCCTCTCCTGCACATCCTCCCCAGGCTGGAGTCCTTACGGCCAGATCTACTCAGCCCCCCTCACCTCTCCTGACCCTCTCTCTAAAGCCCCGGGTGGGTGCCTTCCATCCACCTCCAGTTGCAGTCTTTTCCTGTTTTGCCCCCAACTCTCCCAGGCACTTGTGCTAAATTAGACTCAATAGCAGAAATTTGTACGGAGTAATCTCCCCGAGGGGGCCCCAGGCTGCGGTCCGCTGCAGCCATGCTTTCTTGGGCCTGGGCAATGTGTTTTCACATGGAAAGCCAGATAGCTTGCTCCCCTTGAACAACCAGAGGAACTGATGACATTGAGCTCATAAGCCCACAAGCCCGTAAGGCTGAGCTGAGCAAGACGTGCCCCCTTCAGCTAAGGCTGAGGCTTCAAGGTCACTGGCATTCCTCGCTAGCCCTTACCACCTTCTGTAGGCATTTATTTGCAACCTAATGTAGGCCTTTTGCTTTATTTCCTATACGTTTGCTACTGTTTTAGTTATTATCTAGTAACAATTTAATTCTAACCTTTTTTGTTTTCGGGGCATCTTGTAGCACAGTGGTCACGTTTCTGGGGAGGGGGAAGGTGTTCTGAGGACAATGGCCTCCTTTCTTCCTTCTTAATAAAGTGATGACGATATTTAAAGACCTCGGTTTACCTGGACGACCTTATTATATCAAGAAATATGTAGGATGTGAGGCGATCTGGCTGCCACCTCTGTCACCCCTTTCATCGCCAGCGTTCATTCAGCTGATCTGGCTGGCTAGGCGGGTGTCCCCTTCCTCCCTCACCGCTCCATCTGTGTCCCTCCCGAAGCTGCACGCTCTGTCGAAGAGGACGACCTTCCCCGATAGAGGAGGACCGTTCTTTGGTCGAGGGTATACGAGTAGCTGTGCTCCCCTGCTAGAACCTCCAAACAAGCTCTCAAGGTCCATTTATAGGAGAACGTAGGGTAGTCAAGCTTCCAAGACTCCAGACACATCCAAATGAGGCGCTGCACGTGGCAGTCTGCCTTTAAAAAAAAAAAGAAAGAAAATGAAAAAAAACCCCAATATATAAAAGTGTGAGTGGAGTATTCTTTTTAGATGGATGGGCACAAACTTATTCATTGACAATCATAAGACCATTGCCCTTCAGTTAAGTTTTGGGTATTGTGGGATTGTAGGGAAAGTCTGGGCTCAGGATTAAGAAGTTTGAGTTGCATGTGTAGCTCTATCAGAATCTAGCTATACAATCCTCAGTGGGGCCTGTCTATCTCTGGAACTCAGTTTTCCCATCTGTGAAATGAGTCTGATGTTCTAGATCAGCCTTTTCCAAAGAGTGTTCCACTGAACACTAGTCTCACAGGATATTAATCCTTATTCTACACAGACATTTTTTTTACTACCTCAACTAATTTTAGGAAACACTGGGATATGTAAGAATAAACAGGTTTCTTTATTGAGATTTTAATGTGCTAATGTGCATTGTGAATTTCCAAGAAGGAAAGGTAGTCTACGACATTTTCCAAATTTGTGTGACTATCAACACATTTAATTTTACAAAGAGTACCTTAAAAGGCACCTGTGTGGAGTAATCGTTGAGGAAACCCAGCGAAGCCCTTGGTAAAGCCTCCTTCTGGTTTGACATCAACATATAAGATAAACGTAAATCAGAAAAGGGTCAAGAAATACATTCTTTACTTTTCCTTGGCTTTGTCCATGAATCACTGAAAACATCAACCCTCCTTAGAATTCAGCACGTCTTCCTGATCATATACGAAAAACCTTTCAGTCATGTGACCCGTGAGAAGACGGGGGTGTGTGTAGTAAACACTCTGTGTGTTGACAAAAGTGCCAAGGGAGAGGCCACAACAGTGAGAGGCCCGCGTACTGCAAAAAAAAAAAATATTATGAGGATGGGGAAATAAAAGGCAATTAGAAACTACAGGAAAAGCAAAAAGCTGTATAAGAAGTTTAAGGTAGTGATAGCACCCTTCTTGATTCTGTGATGAACAATATGTGTATAGTGTAAATAAATTATTGGTTTGTTGATTTAAATAAAATAGCAATATAACTATATTAGAAGGATGGCAGATATGGGATGTGGTGGTGAGAGAAATTTATCCTTGTCTATTATGACAGGAAGTCAATAGATACTATCTAACATGATACTATCTAACATCTAATAGATACTATCTAACATAGCTATATCAGCGTATTGTTTAGAAATGCAGAGGCAAATACCAGAAGAAAGAACTAAGCTAAAAGTGGTTTCCCCTGGATATAGCACTAGGTTATGAAGTAGGAAGCGGCAGGAGACTGTTAGTTTTTCTTAGAAGCCTTTCAAAATGATTTGATCTCTTACCTATGTGTAAATATTACCTTGGTTAAATATTTTTTTAAAGGGAATGCAGGTTTATAGACCGCATCCCAGATCTGCTGAATCAGAAAGTCCAGGGCTGGGTATCTGGATTTTTACAAACTCCCTGGGTGATTGTGATGTGCACCATTTGATAGCTGGTGTGATACTTTCTTTATATGCAGCGGTGGAAATAGAAATAGGCGACCCTCAGATGGGGACTTGGAAAGGGAATGGTAATTTTCAAGCAATTTGCCTAGGGGTATGATGATTGTATTTTCCAAACCACAAACCTGAGACTATCTTGAGGACCCTTCAGGAGGCAGGGCCGTGAGCCTCCTGCATCTGTCCATGAGGGTAGAGAGAGTGGACGGATAGGAAGAGAGTGCACTTCCCAGAGGAGAGAGGTGGGGAAAGCCCCGCCCGTAGCCTTAGCTCCTTGTACTGCTGCAGTGTCCTCACCACACTTAGAGCAAAGGCCACAGGCACTGGCCTGTGTACATGGGAGGGCAAGGCTTGGCACTGCCCCTCTGCAGTGACCATGGGGGCAGTGATGGGGAGGGGCACACAGCATCTTAGAGGGTTCCTTCTTGTTGCCTTTTACTTAGACCTCAGGAATAAACTACTAATGCTACGGGTATGGGGAAAGAAAAGGCAATTAGAAACTTCAGGAAAAGCAAAAAACTGTACAAGGATGTAATGTAATAAGGCTGAGGTCAGGGTGGGCATGTTGAGGGGTGGGGGTCCTCTCCTTTCCACCTTGAGGGCCGTGTTCTCCCAGCAGGAAGGGAAGAACATCCTGGCCCCGAGCATGGGGTTGGGTTTGCAGCCAGGCTGCCGAATTCCTCCTTCCTCGGTTGCTCACGAGGTAAAAACACTGTTCTCTGAAATACGTCCTCCAAATTATAACTTTCTCTTTCCTCTTCTCTGTCCTCTTCCTTCACCACTTCCCTCACCACCACCCTGTCAAGCCCGTTGAAGTTCAAAAGACATCAACGAATCAGGGCTGAGTAATGGTGGTGGTGGAGGGCTTGCTCCTGTGTAGCTTGAAACTCAGTTTCCTCATTTGCGAGCTGAGAAAACAATATTTACTTTGCTGGGGTTATTTCAAGGTTGCCTGAGATAAAGGTCTGACTTGTTCATGGTTTTACTTCTGGTATGTGCTCCGTACAGGGGATTCCCTTCCCACCAATGATGATGAGTTTGTTTCCTAAGAGAACCTTCTGTTCCAAGAGGCCACAACAGTGAGAGGCCCGCGTGCGGGGATGCAGTTTAGAGTTGGGTGGGGGGCCACTTGAGATTCACCAGAGACTGAATGACACTAGGAAATGGTAAAAGCTAATGTGTAATAAACACTTATCCTGTATCTGGTGCAGTGTTTTAGTGAATTCAGTCATTTCATCTTTATGGTAACTCTAGAGATGGGTACAGCTATTGTTCCTGTTTTATAGGTGAGAAAACTGGGGCTCAGAGAGGTGGAGAGCCTTGCTCGAGGACACACAGGTAGTCAGTGGCAGAGCTGGGGTTCAAGCCCTAGTGGCCATCCCGCACCTGTCCCCCCGGGCCCCCCAGGCCGTGCTCACCTGTGCTGTCGAGGCTCTCCTCGCATGACTGCCAGAGCCCCAGGTGGAACCTGCGCCAGATGAACCTGTCGTCTCCCGTCTCCCAAATGTACTGGACGGCCTGGGTCCCGTTCTCCCTGCTGCCACTGCTGTAGTGGATGCAGTGCAGCACCTCCGGATGGTCCTGGCACAGCGGCTTTGCCACCCGCCGGGTCCCCTCACACCAGTAGCTGCTGCCCACGGCCGTGAGGGAGAAGGCGAGGGCGAGGCAGACGGGGAGGAGGGCCAGTACCCGCTGTCGCCTGGCCCGGTCCATGGCCGAATGCGGGGTGCAGAGGCAGGATGAGCCGTGGGGCCCCCCTCCCCTGCCTTGTCATGGTACCTGCCCCTCCTCAGCCCGCCATCTGGCATTCTTACATCTTCCCTCACATCCCCCTGGGAAACCGGTGCTCTCCAGCGTGCAGCGTCCTCTGAGCACCTGTACCCTGAGGAGGCATAGCGCTGGGACGCCCCCGCTTTAACAGTGTCAGCCCTTCTGTCCCGCCCACGATGGAGAGGTGCTGGAGGTGCCAGTTTTCTGTTTTTGCTCAACTGTGGTGCAAATACGCATAACCCAGAATTCACCACGTTAACCGTTTTTAAGTGCACACTTAAGGACATTCGCGTTCGGCCACCAATCTCCAGAGCTCTTTTCATCTCACGAAACTGAAACTCTGTCCCCATTAGATGCTAACTGCCCATCCCTCCACCCCCAGCCCCTGGCAACACCCACGATACTCTCTATGAATTTGGTCACTCTAGCTATACGTGGAATTTGTCTTTTGTAACTGGCTTTTTTCATGTAGCATAATGTCCTCAAGGTTCCTCGTGTTGTAGCAGGTATCAGAATCTCCTTCCTTTTAAAGACTGAATAATGTCCCATGGTGTGGATACGCCGCAATTTGTTTATCCATTCATCCACTGATGGATAGACACTTGACTGGTTTCCGCTTGGTGGCTGTTATAAAGGACGCTGGGTTCTGACGGAGGTCCAGGGTGGTCTGGGTGGGTGTCTGGGTGAGACTGCTCCACCCTTGTCTTTTGCTTTGGTCAGGGTCCTCGGGCTGAGGCCTGCCCAGCTCTACAGAGAAAGAGACTGCTGCGGAGAACAACTTCCGGCCCAGGGACTGAGACGCTCCGGTCTAGGCAGCCTGCTTCAGGGCCTGAGTGCTACGCAGAGGGGAGGGGGGCATGCACCCCACATGGGTGCATTCAGCACCACCCTGGGGCCTCCATAGCTGGCAGGCAGGGGCCCTGGCATATTGTTGCAGGAGAAGGGCGGGGGCGGGGGGGGGTGAGGCGAGAGAATGGTCACATCCCAGGTCTCAGGGGAGTCCCTGGGATGGGCGGCCAAGTTAGGGTCCTTGGCTTCGCACAGGAAAGAATTCGAGAGCAAGACAGAGTGAAATGAAAGCGGGTTTGTTTAGAGGGATACACATACTGGATGCAATGCGGACCTTCTCAGAAAGTGAGAGGGCCTTGGGGTGCAGGGTTGTTAGTTTTTATGGGCCGGGTAATTTCATATGCTAATGAGTGGGAGGGATATTCTAAGTATCTTGGAGAAGGGGTGGGGATTTCCCCTGCATTGGGACACTGCCCACTTTGTGGCTTCTTATGATCTGCCTCGGAACTGTCATGGCGCCGGTGGGCGTGTCATTAACATGCTAATATATTACAATAAGCGTATAATAAGGCTCAAAGTCTGCGGGAAGTAAAGTCTTCCACCATCTTGGTCCTAACCAGTTTTTGTCGTATGCTCAAAGGCTGTGGCATTCTTTTAACGGTTGTGCCCTGCCCCCTTCCCTCCTGTCTCATTATCACTCATGCCCTTGCCCAGGGCGCACTGCAGGAGCGGCGTTGCCGAGGAGACTTAAGCTGCTTCTTGGGCAGAGGACATGGATGAAACAGTGAGGGCCAGAGGAGGGTAGCAGAAGTTTCCACATGGCATCTGGAGCACACAGGTTCTCCATCCCATGTTAGACACCTCCAAAGACCCCCAGATATAATGGAGAATATGCCAGCCTGGGCAGGTAGGAGAAAAAGGCCAGGGTCATTTGGGTCCATATTACTCTGTCTGGACTTTCCTGCTGGTAAAGACAGAGGACTGTGGTCTGTGCTGTGGGTAGCCTGTGAGCTGTGTCTGTTTGTCCTGGTTGCCAGCCAGTCTTGTGGGAAGAGGAGTTACCTCGTTATAGCACTAGATGGCATCCATCCAACAGGTTGGGAAGTCGTGTGCAGTCCCCCAGCCCCTGTCCCTTCAGAAAAAAGATGTTTTTGAGAAAAAGTTCAAAGAGTTTCGATAGAATATTCTTATCAAACAGGCACTGTCTTTGCCAGCAGGCAACTTGGAAGATAGTCTGCAAAGTGCATTACAGACTAGGTTTACAGCCCCACACAGGATCAGAGCTATCACGCGAGCAGTTTTCCTCCTCTCGGTCCCTTCATCCCTCTCTCTGCTGCCCCAAAGAGATGAACACATGGACGCCAGAGTTCACATCATTATATGAGTCCATCTGGCGGGAGGTGGCGTCTATGTTCATTACGGGCGTTTTACTTCTGACACTTAGAGTCTTGCCACTTTTTTTAAGATTTCCATTAAGTGACGCTCACCTGTTTTTCTCCAACTGTTCAGAATTCACTCACTTGGGTAAGTTAACCAGGTTAAGCTCCTCTGGTTCAACTTATGGGGGGGGCGGGAAATCCCTAAATGGAAACATGGTGTTCCTGTCTCTTGCTGACCAGCGTTTCATCCAGTCAGGACATCTTCTGCTGGGACTCCAGTTCAGGAGGCTGGAAAGAACTTGCAAGCGGCTGCCGGGAGCTGGACAGGGAGGGGAGGGTGAGAAGGGCCAAGCAGAGCCTCTCAGAGACACAGTGCTGAGCCTACTAGAGAAAAGGAACTCACCTAGAGGGTTAGGGTCAGATATGGCACCTGACCAAGTAGCTGTGGTCAGGTGACTGGTCAGAAGACCTGGGTATCCTGGCTCTGCCATTTACTTGCTGTGTGGCCTTGGGCAAGCCGCCTAACCTCTCTGAAACTCAGTGTTGCAGCTGTCAAGTGGAGAAATCATCATACCCCCACAGGGTTATCGTGAGGATGAATGAAATAGGATGCCAGGTGAAAAGATTTTATATATATGAGGTGTGGTGAGAAAGGACACACACGTTAGTTGGCAGTCGTGGATCATGGGTTCTGACAAAGGATCTGCCAGGTGGACTGAGCAACCTTTGCTCACAACCAGTAGGGGCAACCCAGAGGCGTGCACATTTTTGAATTTTTAGGATGTTCTTTGGCTGTTGTGTAACAGGAACTCGAGGTGCTGAGTGAGGTTTTGCTTCAGGCCCTGGGTCAGGAGCTGCTATCTCCTGGGCTGGGCAGCTGTCTTTCTGGAAGTCTTGGCATAAACAGGGCCCAGAGGAGACTCTGCCTTTGTGGCTGGGCTCAGCCCAACCTGGACAAACTTAAAGCCGTAGCAAGAATTGTCCCCCTCCCAAAGCTGCCCACCTCAGCACTGGCTAGGGGCCCATCCTCCCTGCCACGGGTCCTCAGCAGCTGGAACCCAAGCCGGTCCCACCCTGGTCCTGTGCACAGAGCGGGGCTTCGGGGGGTGGAACCCACTGACCGCTTTGCCTTTTCTCCTGGGCGGCCTCTGTCCAGGAAGTCCCAGGAGCACAGCTGACTTGGGGGAGGTCTGGGAAAAATCTCCTTGCTTTTTGGGGGGGCCGGGGCGGGGGATGAGTCGTCACAGATGAGAAACTTTGGAGATCTGGTAGATGGCTCTAGACTGGGGCAGACGCTCTTGGGGCGGCGTCCAGAGGGTTTGTGCAAACATTTTCTCGCCGTAGGAAGAGGAATGCAAGAGGAGGCCGCCTGTGGTACATCTTGGACCGTTCAAGCAATGTGCCAGCACTTGTGACCGCACGGCGAGGAAGATGAGGCCGGAACCGAGGCGGGCAGGGCCCAGGAGTAGGAGAGTGGGACCCCTGCCCGGAGCCCACACAGTGCCCGCGGGCGTCCCTGCCACCCGGGGGGCCAGGCCTCCCCCCTCCCCTGGGAAGCGGGCTCTCTGGACCCCTGCGAGGCCCTTCCTGGCCCTGCTGCTTCTGGTTTCCATCAAGCAAGTAAGAGCCGTTTGTATTGTTATTGTTACTGTTATTATTATCAGTTGTATGTATTTTCTGACTGTAGAAGCACTTCAGGCCTCTTGTAGGCAATTTGGAAAACGTAAAACAGTATTGAGACATAACGATCCCCCGTAATCCAAGCATTCAGAGGTAATCACTGTTCACATTTTGGCATATGTTCCTCAAATCCTTTTTCTATGCATTTTATTTTTACACAGATGGAATTAGGATGCAGACAACATTTTGTATCCTGGTCTCGCCTTTACATCATATCATAAGCATTTTCCCATGTCAGCGTGAACTCTGCAAAGAGCATTTAGAATTCCTGCATGTTTCCTCCTGTCCACTTTCATCGTTCTTTCAGGTTTGAGTTATTTAAATTGAACGGGTGGATTTTTTTTTTCCCTTCCTTCCTTCCTTCCTTCATTTCTTCCTTCCTATTATAAAAATACAGAATGCTCATTTTTTACAAAAAGGAACTTACCAAATCCAGAAAAGCATAAATACAAACTACACACCACTGTAATCCCACCACCCAGAGATCACCCCCATTCACATTTTTTGACTTATCCTTAAGACATTTTTCTACCATTTATTTACATATAGCTTTTTTTAAAACAAACATAGACTCATCCTATAAATATTTTCTTGCAATATGCTTTTTTTCTTAACAAAATACACTAATATCACAAACTAACACTTCCATGAAACGGTTACTATGCCCCAGGTCTGGTGCCAGGTCCGGGGCCCTTATTATCTCATTTCATGCACTCAGCAACCCTGGGGAGGGAGGTTCTCCTGTTAACCCCATTTTACAGATGAGAAAACTGAGTCTCAAGGAGGTTGAACTTTCTTCCTACATCAGAAAATGTAGCTCCGTGGCATGATGTTTAAGGTCTTCAGGGGTGTATCATAATGTATGTAACTATCTTCTTTAGTTGGGCGTTCTTGGTAGTTTGTTTTATTCTTATCCAAGGAGACGAGACCTTTGCCCCTTCCCTTTTCAAGGTTCCTTTTTTATACCGGGCCATGATGTGAAGGAAATTCTGTTCCACTCACCTGAGTAAGGAAGTGTCTTGAGAAATGCTTCTCTTCTTCCTTTGGTCCACGGGCAGAGTTAGGCTCTGTTTGCAACCTCGGAATTCTGAACGCCTACTGCTCCCATGGAGGGAGGGCTGGGTGCCGGCTCTCATAAGTGTTCACCTTATCAGACTTTCTTTGGTGCTGGTGCAGAACCAGACAGGCAGAAAACCCCTACCAAATTCTCTGTATCCAAGTCCTCCCAGAGGCTGGCTTCAAACCCTCACAAAGGGTAGATGTGAGCGCAGACCGTGGTTTCATGGGATTCTTGCCATGGTGGCTGCCTCTCGTGAGTGACCAGAACCTTCCTGAGGGGACGTGGCCTGGCCTGCCGCCTGCCCCGAGACTTACTTAGTGGCAGGGCCATTGTTGGGAGAGTTGATACAGGTCTCTCACCCTTGCTTCAATTCTCTACCTCATATTCAAACGGAGTATATTCAGCTAATTGCCTGGTTTTGTTCACCTCCTATCCACAACCATGTGTCAACTGTCTATTAGGTGCCAAGCTCTCCTGCAGCACTTGGCATTTTATCCTAAATCATCTTGCCCAAACTCCCACAATGAGCCTTTGAACCCATTTCACAGATGGGGAAGTTAAGATTCACAGGAGTTACACAATCACCTGCAACGGTATAGCTTGTGAGCAGTGGAGCCGTCGCACCTACCCCCATCTATTTGCAGTCCTGTGTTCTTTCATCCCCAGCATTCCTTGGAAGCTGTGGACATACGAATATTTCTATGTGACAACCGCGGAATCTGCAGTGCCTCAGGCCGGCTTATGACACTGACCAAGCCACACCTTGGTATTTTCATAATTGATACCGTGCCTGTGAGCAGTGTCCCCTCCCCGCCTCTGCCACCCCGTCTGTTTTCAGAACCTCTTACCCTCTGTCTGTCCTGTGGTGTGTGTATATAATCCTGAAGACCCTCCTCTTGGTTACCCATCTTAAAACCCATCTTCTTTCTCCAGATGTTTATGTTACAAGGCTTTGCATAGATCGCCACGATGAGTGTTGCTCATCGACGCTGGCCCTGCATGGATATAAATGACCGCAATGTGCTTTTGCCTGGAAGTCTTCATAAAATTCACTTAATGAGAAATTCTCAGGGATCGTTTAGTTTCTAAATTCGAGCTGGGAAACGGTGCTATCTTCTCACTTCTCCTACCCCTCCCCACAACTCAGTTAATTAGCAGTTGCTTTGGCATCAAAAAATATAAACTCTCTAAGGCTCTTTAAGAAGTGAATGTGTGGCTGTTTCATACTTTGCTGATGAGAGTGTAAAAAGGTGAATATTTTTAAATAAAAATTATTTTTTTGGCTAGGATAGATAGTTTGGCAGTACATTGTCAAAACCTTTTAAGAATGTATAGTCTATGACCCAGAAATTCCAATTCAAAGAATTTTTCCTAAGAAAACAAAGATGTGCTCAAATTTTTAGCTGAGACTATTTTCATGACAGCATCGTTTATATTACCAAACATCTAAAACAATGTAGATGTTCAACGCTAGAGGATTTAAAAAATAAATGATATCACATTCATCCACAGAAAATCATGGAGCTCTTAAAATGGTGTTTTAGAAGTGTAGGTCTTGAAATGGAAATATAGTCATAATATATCTTCAAGTGGGAAAAAAGGCTACAAAACAGTATGATTTCCTTTTGGGTTAAAATGAAGAAGAAAAGAAAGAAGAAAGAAAAAGGACGTATGTGAGTGCAGAGAGAAGAGTCTGGAAGGAGATGGTTATTTCTGACGAAAAGGATTAAGATTCCATCTTCTCCCCGTTTTGCTTGTCTGTTCATTTTTATTTTATTTACAGTGAAGTCTGTTCCTTCAGTAACAAAGAACAGTAGAAGTTTTATTTAAAGCAAGTCAGCAGCGGCTTTTCCCTCCTTTTCCTTACTCCCTTCTCAGCCAGATGTGTTGTGATGCTGGCTGCCCATGCAAGGAAAAGGGGAATCACTATCAAGCTGAACTTTTCCAGTTAGAAAACATCCACCCATCATTACTTTATTTGGGTTTGGCTGTGATTGAACTTGGATTTGCCTCCTGTGTTTTTGGTGTCGTTAGGACAGATACCTGGGAAGACAGTCTGAGTCTGTCCAGCTCTTCTAGACTGACCAGATTCAGTGCTTCTTAGGTTTTATTTTTTTCTTCTGACCCTGGCTGTTAGTCATGGCAAAGAGCAGGGGGATAGGAGAATGTTAGCCCAGGGACAGCTCACGTCTACAATTGATTTTATTATCTCTTCCTCTGCCGGGTCCTGGTGGATATAAACAGCACTTTATCCAAGAAAGGGTCTTTCTTTGGTGGCGTGGAGGAAGGTGGAAGCTGATGATTTTGTTATCAACATCTCTGCGGAATTTGTAAAAATAATATAGTCAGTTATGGTCCCATTAGGATGTGTATTTCTTTAAACAATGTGGTCTTTTGTTCCATTGTGCCTCTTGGGCCATAACTGAGAGAGAGATTATTACTGGAGATTTAAAACTCACTGGAAACTGAAACCAAGGGGTAAATGCCAATCATTTCATCATCGTTACCATCCTGATGACTACTTATTGGCTAATGCCATGGTTCCCAGGTTGTGTGCTAAGGTGCCCCAGGGCACCGCTGTGAACTCGCAGGGGTGCTGTTAGATATTTTAATTTTTTGAGGGAAGCAGCATTTCATTATTATTATCCATTCCTTCAGATGACGTTGTATCTTTGCAAAGCTGGGCTTCTTTGCAGTTCCTGTGATAAAAAGCAAGCACTGCGCAAAAATCAGTGTGGGACAGGAGCACAGGTAGTGATGGCCAATCTGCTTCTCAGGTCTGAGACGTCTTACAATCCCCCGCAGGCACTAAGTTTGTTCGGGTCTACCTACTTAATGAGTGGAACTTTAGATATTTCTTTTGGCCTGGGGATGCTGTGGAAAAATTATTGAGACACGAAAGGCACTGAGAGCTGAGAAAGTTTGGACACCTCTTGTCTGATGATGGCCATACTAGCTCTTTTTCAGAAAGTTGGCTATGTGATTCTCTGGAAAGATGGCAAAGCAACTACTCACAGACCCTAATGTGAATGCCATGGGATCGGGCAGGGGGGCATGGTGGGCAGAGGAGGGAGGGGGTAGATTGGACTAATTACTCAGGAGGTGAAAACTAGCTACCTGTGGGGCTCACAGATGGTTTTTGTTTGTTTGTTTCGTTCTGTGTGTGTGTGTGTGTGTGTGTGTGTGTGTGTGTGTGTGTCTGAATGCCTTTTGGTGGACTGTCTCCCCAATTTACAATAGCCCCACCATCACCTGTCCCACCTCATTCTTTCAGGTTACCTACCTGGCCCAGAAAAGCACTGAGTTTGTTACCCCTTGTGAGAGGAGACAAAGCCACAAAGCTCACTGATTTGCTGGGTGATCTTAGCACAGATCACATGTTTAACCCCTGCTGGATTCATCCCAGCCCCCTCCTCGCCCCATCTCTGAGCCTCTGTTTCTCTAGCTAGAAAATATGGGAGAAAGAGGACAGTAGCCCCTGTGCTAAGGGTTGGTGTTCAGAGATGAAGGGCTAGCTCGGCCCTCCAAGAACATACGCGTAGTGAGCGAGATGAACGTGTGACCCGCCGATGACAGTACAAAGTGATGGGTTGTGTGTGGGCTCCCGGGGCACCACAGAGGGTTACCAGCTCCAGGCTTCAGTGAGAGACGTGGCCCAATGGGACCAGCGGCCGTGAGCTTGAGTTGAGCATTGACACGTGAACTGGGAGTGAGCCAGGGGAAGCGAGTGTGGAAGGGAGGTGCCGACGGGAAGGGCAAAGATCCCAAGTCATGGGAGAGCAGGATGGGGGTTGAGAGACTTGGGATGGGTGTGGCTGAGAAGTTCATTCTTGAGTCAAGGGGTCCTGAGGGGAAGACTAGGCAGGGGACCCCCCGTTCTCAGGTCGGCCCTGGGGACCTGTCCCCCTGGAACAGCATGGAGGGGGGATGTGGCACCAGTGAGGAGGTGAAGGGAACAGGAGGCCGGCTTGGACAGGAGAGAAACGCAGGAGGACAGACTCGGGTGCATAGGTGGATATGGGGGTGGGGGGGAGGGGAGAAGTGGGGGACGACTCCTGGCCTCTGGTTTGTGGCTGAGAGGACGATGGTGCCAGCACTGAGCCACTAGGGGAGGGGTCTGTTTGGAAGCAGAGGAAGACAGGGTGAGACTGTCACTCGACTTAGGCCAGCTGCTCATATAATCGCCTTATCTTTAGCAGACGCTGAGTCCTTTAGGGCAGAGACTGTGTCTTGCCCATCTTTGTACCCCCTTAATTCCTTCCTAATGGAAAGCCTGGCACACAGTACGTTCTCAATTCAAATGAGTAAGTTGAAGAAGGGAAAGACCCTTTAAAACCAAAACAAATGGTTCAGCTACACACCTACAAGTTGTTAGACAACCCAGGTATCTGGAAAGCCCCGCAAAATGCATGCTGTATATCCAAGGTTCTACGGGATGTTGGAAAGAAAAACGGTCCCGAAGCCTCAGTACAGTAGCAGAGCGTCTGCGACCCAATGTCTTCAACTCTGGGCCCACAGCCACCTGGGCGGGACAGCACAGGCCCTGAATTGTTCTGGCTCTTCTCTGAGCACCGTTGGGCCCTCTTAGTGTGCTGCTCCTCTCTTTGAGATGCACAGGGTCTTAGAAGCATGCAGCTGTTCTTCTGGTTGGTTGTGAAACGTCAGGATGGGCACGTTGCATCCTCTTGAAATGTCAAGCTCATGGAAGATTCTGAAAAAAATCTTTTGTGTTTGTTTCAAACCCAATATGATTAGATTATGGAGTGCATGTGAAGTGTGTATGTATCTTGAAGGTAGGACATAAGTTACCAAAGAAATTGTTTCGAGGTGCAGGCCATTATGGACTCATCAGTGGGAAGGTTTGAGAATCGTGGTGTGAGATGATAACAAGGCCACCTCTGTGCTTGCTGCTAACTGGGGGTCTCCATGGTTTTCTCTGCTCAGGTTACGGGATCTCTCCTCGAGGAGACAACTCGGAAGTGGGCTCAGTACAAAGAGAAGTGTCTGAGAGACTTACTCAAGGAAACTTCTGGTAAGTACATGTATCAGTTATCTATGGCTGTATAACAAATAGCCCCAAAGCTTAGTGGCTTAAAACGGTAATAACAATGATTTATTATCTCTCACAGTTTCTGTGGGTCAGGAATTCAGACAGAGCACACTGAAGATGGCTTGTGTCAGCTCTACAATATCTGGAGTTTAGCTGGAAGACTCAAAGGCCAGGGGTTGGATTCATCTGAAGCCTGGTTCACATCCATGTGTGCTGGTGGATGCTGGGAACCAAGCTGGGGCTGTTGGCCGGAACACTTCCATGTGGTCTCTCCATATGGCCTGGGCTTCCTCACAGCACGGTGGCTGGGTTGCAAGGACAAGCATGACCAGAGGCCACGTTGCCTTTTGTGACCTTGCCTTGGAAGTCACTTCTGCCATGTTCAGTTGGGTCAGACAGTTAGAAAGGCTACCTGCCTCCATTGTAAAAGAGCATGCGAGATGGGATGTATATGCGTGTGGCCATCTTAGATAAAAGCCATCTGTCACAGCATGCTGACCACCTAATCACATGACATGAGCCGCTGTTGTAGATTAACCCAGGAATCTACTGTGTGTTGAGGGGGGTGTCCTTCCGTCTCCTGTGCTGTTAACACTTCTCTTATCCCGGTCTACATTAGGTTTAGAGCATTCTAGCTAATATGTTAATAGTTTGGTCAGCCCACAACCTCTCCTGCCTACATGCTGACTCTTTGGGTACATGCAAATTCTTTTTTTTTTTTTTACAGAAAAGAAAGGAATAAGGAGCCTTGGCCCACTGCCTCTGAGACTGGGGACTGTGGGTGAAAGCTACCTCCTCCTTGTTCTCCTGGCTTCTTTCAGATCATTTCATTCAGGGACCTGGAGGTTGACAGGACACTATAAACTCTCTCTGCCTTTTCCTGACCTGAAGGCAGTCCCAGCCTCCAAGCTATGCCCCCCTCCCTCCTTCAGCCAGGTGGGCGGCCACCAAGGCTTGATTCATTGCAGGAACCACTCCCACCTAGAGGAATATTGCTTTCTGAGGTCAAAGTAGGGCAGGTCCTCCTGATCAGGTGCCACGCTTTGGGCAGCTCAGCCAGGTGAGCGCCCACACACTGGGTGCTGACACCTGGCCACCAGGTCCATAGGGTGCCCCGAGCCAGCCCAGAACCCAGCAGATCTGCGTTTGCAGGGTCCCGATACCAGCAACCTGGCTCTTCACCCTGAGTGGCCCCCAAGTTCTAGCTTAATAGGGAGCCAATGGTAGGAAATGATGCTTGGTAACCAGGAGTGAGGAGCTTGCAATGCGGATGTTTGGGGTCCAGCCTGAAACCCCTCATTTGACTCTGGGGGCCCATAAGGGTGGGGCTAATGTTTGTAGTATCTCATTGCCAAGTGCCAGGATGTAAATCATACCCTGAGCTTGAGGTGCCCAAATATTTCATAATGATCATTGGATTAATCTTCAAACAGAGAAATCCGACCAGGTTGTGCTTGTGTCAGGTACACATGACCAAGAACCTGGATCCTGCAAATCCCCTTATATCCACTGGTCATTTTGCACATTTCATATTAAGGGTGTTCCGGGATCTAACTGGTGAAGGTTTGACAATTATTTAGTTAATTATGGGACAGAAGATGCTGGCTGAACATCCAAGTGTCCTCCTGACCCTGAGTTTCTGTGAGAGTTCAGCTCATGTAAAGTAAACCAAAATCAGTGTGACGTGCACATTGACATAAAAGACTGGACCACCGCCAGGGGTCAAGTTGGGTAGACAGAGCCCCAGTGTGGGGCTGCATGAAGCATTCCCGTCCTCTCCACGTGGTTCCTCATCCTTGACCTGTCTGGAGAGTGCGACACCCCTTGCTGGTCCCTGTGCAGCCTACACCAGCTTCTGATGCCAGGGAGGTGGGTTCTGGGCTCCATCAGTTTATTTTGTCCTCTTCTTTCCGCAGGCGCAGTTTGTAACGGGACCTTTGATCAGTATGTGTGCTGGCCTCATTCCACTGCAGGAAATGTCTCTGTTCCCTGCCCTTCATACTTACCTTGGTGGCGCAAAGGTAATAAGTCTTATTTTACCAATTTCTAACATTTCCTTTATGGCCGGTCCATCCTGGGCAGCCCAGCCAAGGGGTGGTTAGAAGGCTCCAACCAGGTTCTTTTCTCCAGCCCGCTTCTCCCACGAAAGGTCTCCTTCTAAGCTGTCAGTAACACATCTTCCTTCAGTAACACATCTTCCTTTTCCTCTCTGCTTCTTCTCTTTTCTTCCTGCAAGTCTTCTGTGTCTGGAGGTTCTGTTTATATCAGAGTCCTCTTTTCTTTGAAGAGCTGAGAGTCCAAGTCTGGCTACCACAGACTTTGCTGCAGTGAGAGTAAGAGTTATCACCGTCATGGAGAGGAGAAAGAGATGTGGGGCAAGACGGGGATGCTCACATCCATGCAGTTCTTGCTTCCCAGATGGAGAGGAAGGCCATCAAGACTACCCCTGCAGGGGCTTCCCTGGTGGCGCAGTGGTTGAGAGTCCGCCTGCCGATGCAGGGGACGTGGGTTCGTGCCCCGGTCCGGGAGGATCCCACATGCCGCGGAGCGGCTGGGCCCGTGAGCCATGGCCACTGAGCCTGTGCGTCGGGAGAGGCCACAACAGTGAGAGGCCTGCGAACCGCAAAAAAAAAAAAAAAAAAAAAGACTACCCTTGCAATAGCGTTGAGAGGAATTGGTGCTTTTCAGCCCCATGGGACTTGGATGGAGAATTTTACCCTTAGCTTGCCCTGAAGTGACCATGACTTAGAACCCACCTCCACCTGCCCCAGCAGCCCAGCCTCCTGGTTGGGAGTGAAACCAGGGTGGGGAGTGAAACAATTCAAATCTAAGAACGGGCCGCTATTCTCAAGGAACATCAGTGATTACAAAGTTCCAGGCCAAACAAAATGAGAATGGCTTTCTTGCTTTCTTTCTTTCTTTTTGGCCACACTGCACCTTGCAGGATCTTAGTTCCCCGACCAGGGATCAAACCCAGGGCCTCAGCAGTGAGAGCATGGAGTCCTAACCACTGGACTGCCAGGGAATTCCTGAGACTGGGTTTCTGAGAAGCCAAGATGGTGATATTTTGTACTTAATTTCAGCCCAAGAAATCATCACATCAGTTAAAATTTGGTTTCAATATTTTGATGCCTCCAGTACAAAGAGAATTTCGAAGGAAGATGCATTTCTGGATGGGAGCAGTAGTGGCGTATTCTATGGAACTGTCATCTGGGGGAAATTCAGTGGGGATCAGCCCAGAAGGCCTGAGGATGTGAAGCTGAAGGGAAGATACTGGAGAGTTTGCTGGACCAGCGGGGTCAGTTCAGTGGGGAGGAAAGAGCTTGCTCAAGTCAGGAGCCCTAAGGGAGGACTTTATACTCTGAGACTCTGGGAAAGTTCCCAGCGCCCTCTAAGCTGTGGTTTCCTTGTAAAGTGAAGTGAATAACAGCCGATTCTTAAGGGCATTTTGAGGCATGAATGGGAAGGCGCACATTGGGTCCACCACACAGTAGGTGCTTCGTAAGTGGGAGCTGAGGCCGAGCCCCACTAAGGTCACACTCCTTGGATTCCTTCAGGGCTTTAAGGACCTGAAAGTCTGCGACTCCTTGAGCGCACATGGAACGGATCAGCATCGCCCAGCTCTACGGTCTACCTGTTCCTTCCCAAGAGCTAAAAACACAGGTCGATTCCGCTTTAAGAGAAAAAGTGATCAAAAATCCAAACTTACAAAGAAGTTGAGTTAAAGGCCTTTTAAAAAAAATTTGGGTCCTGGGCTGCTGAAATGTACTCAAGGGAGTGTGAGTCCCAAAAGGTAGGAAGTTACTCTTCCCCTCGACACTGTGTGCATCGAATGTTTAGAATCCAAGTGGGGCGCCTGACGTCAAAGGAGGACGTGGCACCAGTGGAGGGGTTTGGAGAAGAAAAGATGGAGCAGAGCTCCTGTGGATGAGATTAGAGGAGCAGGAGCATTCGAATATGAGAAGGGAGAGGGTGTACAGGCACAGAAGCCTGAGCACGAGGCTGGGGCCTGATCGCGAAGCCAACCGTGCTTTACGCTCCAGGCTTTAAACTCCCCTCTGTAGATAAAGGTTACGTGGAGCCAGAGAAGGCGTTAAGGCATGAGAAGGACGTCGTAGGGTTTGTGGTTTGGGGAGATGACGTTGGTAGCCTGTGGTCGATGAACTGAGGGATGGAGGGGGATCGGGGAGGTGAGTTCGGAAGCTCCTGCAGTGGTCCAGAAAAAGAGAGGCTATGAGGATGTGTATACAGGCAGAGGCAAGAGCTTGGGAAGAAGAAGAAAGAGTAAAGAAAAATATTGGAGGTAGAATAGTCAAGACTTGTCATCAGAGGCAGGAATGGAGGGACAGAGAGGGGTAAGGCCCTGCTCAAGGCCACAGAGCTCATAGGTGGCAGAGCTGGCTCGGTCCAGCGCCCTCTCTTCTTCATGGCACGGCCTCCTGGGCATCAGGAAGCCCCAGGTCTGCGTCTCCCAGCTGGGCCACACCTTGGAGGGCTGTCACATCTCTGAGTCACCAGGGACCGTTCCAGCTCCAGGGACTTTGGGTAAACACAGCAGACATTAACAGAACATGGTTTGTTATGAGATGGTTGTAGAGGCTTCCGTGTTTTTCTTTCCATCCTAAATAAACAGCAAGGATGCTGTGAGCCCCCAGAAGGGGAAGTGAAAATTCCTTTTCCCTGGGATTTTCCACAGCTTTGCGGTGAGGATGAGGGCCTTCCCACGTGCTCGGGGAACGGGCTGCGTGTTCTGACCTTTCCCCCAGAGCTGTGTTTACTTTCAGAGCACTCAGGAAGGGCCTACAGATACTGCCTTTCTCAGGGCACTTGGCAGACGCTGGAGAACTCCACAGATATTTGGCAGGACAACTCCGAATGCGCTGAGGACCACAGCTTCAAACAAAAAGTGAGTCAGCTGGGCTCGGTGAGGACGGGCCCTGGGGCCCGAACCAACCTCTGCCGGGGTCCCCGCAATAGGGGCCGCACAAAGAGCCTGCTTCCAGTGCACCTGCCCCAGACTCACCTGGGAAGGTCCTCCGTCACCCAAAACAGCAACCCGGACGGCAGCCACAGAATCTCTTCTGCTGCTGGGATGAGATGTGAACCTCCCAGGGAAGGCGCCCCAGCCTCTGTGCTTGCCGTTCCGTCCGCCTGGAACACTTTCCCCAGCTCTTCTGTGGCGCCTCCTTCCCATTAGTCACGTTTCAAGCTCAACGTCTCCTTCCAGGTGAAGTCTTCCAAGGCCACCCCATGGAGAACGGTCTCCATGGTCACTTTCTACCACTCCCCCCAGCCTTTACAGCACCTGTCACTCTCTGAAATTCTCTGGCATCCACCCCCTCCTAGAATGTAGACTTGGTGGTGGCAGGAGACAGTGTGTCCTGAGGGACACACACCTAGCAGCCGGGGTACAAGCTCAAGGCCAAGGGCCTGGCAGCCCGACTCACGTCCAGAGTCTTTGCTCCCTCGCTCCTTATACCCCACCCTTCACTGCTCTGTGCCTCTGCTTCCCCGTCCATCCCCAGCAGAGTGTATTTATTGCATGTACCGTGTGAGGGTTGAAAGAGTTGATAGACATACAGTTCTCTGGAGAGAGCCTGACCCCTCGTCACCACGACGTAAATAAGAGTGCTGGCTCCATCCCCAGGATCCAGCCTGTTCGCTGGGCAGTAAATCGTCATATCGTGTCTGTGGTTCCTTCCCAGTGGGAACTGGCCCATCCTTGGCTCTCTTGTCTATCACATCTTCCCATCAGGCATGAAGAACCTTCCATCAGATCCTCTACCTCCTCAGGGAACTTTTTCTCAACCTCTTTTTAACTTTATTCCTTGAGTTGGCAGAAGTCCGTGTTCCCTAGACCCTGTGACAGGTCACACCTCTTAAAGGTATTAAAATCATACCTGTGGTTGGGTTGGGTTCAGCTTATCTCAAGGATGTGTCTTGACGTTTCTCACAGCGCCAAACTCATGCTAACTGCATGCCGTGAACTGGGCACTTTGTTTATATTTCTTATCTTCCCTCCTGGATGAAGCTGCTTGAGAACAATGACAAAGTCAGAGTTATATCAGAATACATGTCACCCCCTGGCCCAGTGCTACTAAAAGTGCACAGAAGCCTTTACATACAGTGGGCACCTAGGAAATATTGAATGAACGGTTTCACAGATTCTGAGTCAGTGGGCGTGCGGTGGGGGTCTAGGTGTCAGTACTGGTGGGAAAGCTCCCCAGGTGACTCTGAAGAGACTGCAAACAGAGGTGGTGACAACGAATTCACCAGCAGGTGTGAGGCGCCTGCTGCTTGCTCTGGGCTGAGGTCTGCCGACAGGGACAGCAAAGCAAGATGGGAAAACTGCACTTTCCAAGACAGGAAGTAAAGTTTTCTCTTTTTAGAGCAGTGAGGACACGGGCATTGCCTCCCCCTCTCTGCAAATGGCCATATTTCCAAGAAATCAAATACTTAAAAAAAAAGTTTCTGGCCATGTTTACCTGTGTTTCTAGTAGAGGGTTGAATTTTTGCCCAAAAAAGGCTAGTGTTAGTAAATCTATGCCCTTTGGAGTTTTGGCAAACAAGATATGTTATGTTCTTCCAACTGACAGCTCACTGGGGGTCCTTATGCATGTTAACTGGTGCTTTTTTAAGGAGATTGTGTATGTGTGTGTGTGTGTGTGTGTGTCTCTGTCTCTCAAAATTGTACACACTACGTCTTTTCCGTCTTCACTGTGCGCTCATGCACTGTGGCCGTAACTTTTGCAGTTTAAAGTGTGACAGCAAGAGTAGCACGATTCTCTAAAATTTCACTGATAGCAGATTGGTTCTTACTGTAGATCTTAGCAACCTCAGCATATGATTTTTTTTTCTTTCCTTATTAACTCGAGAGCTTTCATCTTTTCACTTAAAGGAAGCACTTTGTGGCTTCTCTTTGGCACATCCGAACTGCCAGCATCACTACTCTTTGGGGCCATTATTAAGTAAAATAAGGGTCACTTGAACACAAGCACTGCTGTACCAAGAAAGTCTAGCTAATAACCAAGAGGGGTACTAAGTGACTAACGGGCAGGATATGCTGGACAGAGGGATGATTCGTGGCTCAGGAAGGACAGAGCAGGGCAGTGTGAGATTTCACCACGCTACTCAGGATGGCTAACAATTTAAAATTCATGAATTGTTCATTTTTGAAATTTTCCCTTTAATATTTTTGGATCGAAGGTTGACAGCAGGTAACTGAAACCACAGAGAGCAAAACTGCAGATAATGGGAAATGACTGTAAAAGAAAAAGTTGATAAATTGGACTTTATGAAAATTAAAAAAACTTATGCTCTTTTAAAGGCACTGTTAAAAAAATTAAAAGGCAAGCCACAAAATGAGAGAAAATACTGGCAGAACATGTATCTAACAGATTTATATCTAGAATATATAAAGAAGATTTACAATTCAAAATTAAGACCAACAATCCAATTTAAAAGACGGCCAAGGGCTTCCCTGGTGGCGCAGTGGTTGAGAGTCCGCCTGCCGATGCAGGGGACACGGGTTCGTGCCCCGGTCCGGGAAGATCCCACATGCCATGGAGCAGCTGGGCCCGTGAGCCATGGCCGCTGAGCCTGCGCGTCCGGAGCCTGTGCTCCACAACGGGAGAGGCTGCAACAGTGAGAGGCCCGCATACCGCAAAAAAAAAAAAAAAAAAGACGGCCAAATATTTGAACAGATACTGTACTAAACAAAATGTACAGACGGCAAATAAGCACGCGGAGTGATTCTCAAATCATTAATCATTAGAGAAATGCAAATAAAGCCACCATAAGATACTGCTACACACCCATTAGAATGATTAAAATTTAAAAGACTGATCGTAGGAAATGGTCGTAGACCCTCAAGCAGCTGGCCCTCTGGTGGGAATGTCAATTGATACAACTTATTTAGAAAACAGTTTAGCAGTTTCTTGAGAAGTTAAAACGTACACCATGCTACCGCATCATTCTATTTCTAGCTATTTATCTGAGAGAAGTGAAAACCCACGTCCACATAAAAACTTGTACAGAAATTCTCAGAGCAACTTTATGTGTGAGAGCCAAACTCTGAAAACAGTCCGAATGTCCATCAGTGGGTGAGTGCGTAAATAAATTGCGGTGTATTCACAATGGAATACTACTCAGCAATAAAAAAGGAGTAAACTATTAATTTTTTTTTTTTTTTGTAGTACGCGGGCCTCTCACTGTTGCGGCCTCTCCCGTTGAGGAGCACAGGCTCCGGACGTGCAGGCTCAGCGGCCGTGGCTCACGGGCCTAGCCGCTCCGCGGCACGTGGGATCTTCCCGGACCGGGGTACGAACCCGTGTCCCCTGCATCGGCAGGCGGACTGTCAACCACTGTACCACCAGGGAAGCCCCAAACTATTAAATTTTTAAAAATTTTAGATTTACTCTTTATTGAGTTAATATTGGTCTACAACATTATTTAAGTTTCATGTAGACAACATTCTATTGCTACTTCTGTATACCCTACAGTGTGCTCACTACCAAAAATTTACTTTCCATCCGCTGCCATATAGTTGATCCCCTTTACTCTTTTCACCACCCCCTGCCCCTCCCCCTCTGGTAACCACTACTCTGTATATACGTGTTTCTTTTTGTTTGGTTTGATCATTTATTTTGTTTTTTGTTTTTGTTCATTTTTTTATATTCCACGTATGAGTGAAATCATACAGTATTTGTCTGTCTCTGTCTGACTTATTTCACTCACCATAATACCCTCAAGGTTCCTCCATGTTTTTGCAAATGGCAAGATTTCATCTTCTTTATGGCCGAGTAGTATCCTTGTATATATTTACCATACCTTCTTTAGCCACTCAACTGTTGCTGGGCACTTAGGGTGTTTCCATATCTTGGCTGTTGTAAGTAATGAACATAAGAGTGTATGTATCTTTTTGAATTAGTGTTTTTGTATTCTTTGGATAAATATCAAGAAGTGGGATAGCTGGATCAAATGGTAGCTCTAGTCTTAATTTTTGGAAGGAATCTCCATACTGTTTTCCATAGTGGGTGCACCAGTTTGCATTCCCATCGACAGTGTAGGAGGGCTTGCTTTTCTCCACATTCTCACCAACACTTGTTATTTCTTGCCTTTTTGATAATAGCCAAGGAATGAACTATTGGTACATGCTATGACATGGATGAATCTCTAACTAATTATTCTGAGGGAAATAAGCCTGACAAAAAATAGAATACTTATAAGATTCCATTTATATAACATTTTAGAAAATGCAAACTACCCTCTAAAGGCAAGGGATAGTGAGAGGGGGTGAATTACGAAGGGTCACAAGGAAACTTTCGGGAGGTGATGGAAATGTTCATGATCTTGAATGTGGTGATGAAATCACAGATATATTCATGTCCAAATTCACCAAGGTTTATACTTTAAATATGTGCAGCTTATTGTCCCCCAATTATACTTCAGTGAAGCTGATGAAAGAGTTATGCAGAGAAGTTTAGGCATAACCTAGCAGGTGATACGTATTTACTGTGGGTTCTTGTGCAAAAATTTATCCAGAAACATAATCTTGATGGCTGTATGCACAGTGGATGGAGTGAGAAGATGGGATTTCCTTTGGAAAATCACACTTAATAACAGAATTGCCAGTAAACTAACCTCTGTTCGCAATCAGGGTATCCTGGGACTCAGGGAAAATATTCCAGTGTTTAAGTGGGTCTTTGTTAAAGAGATCATCTGTGAAAAGTTACTTTAGGAAGGAGACACATCCAGATGGAAACCCGGCCCTGTCTTCCAGAGACAGGGACCCCGATGCCCTAGGGACAGCACGCTTGGGGGCAAAGAACCTGTCCTCTTGTCCTGGGCACAATGCTCTTATGATATCGTGAATCTCAGTGCATCACTCCTGGGCAGTGGGACCAGCCATGGAGGTGAGACCCCCAGTGGGCTCTTCACTCATGAAGGTTCCTCGAACTCTGAGATGTGTCAGAGAGCTGTGGTATAAACAGGTCTACTAGGGTTCGGGGCATGGAGAGGGGGCTGGACGCCATAGCTGCCTGGCTTGGCGGTCACACCCGCTCTTTCTCTGCGTTCAGGTGGAACACCGCGCCTTGCTGTCGACCTTGCAGCTGTTGTACACTGTGGGCTACTCCCTCTCCATCGTCTCCCTCTTCCTGGCTCTCACCCTCCTCTTGTTTCTGCGGTGAGTGGAACTTCTGCTGTCCCGTGTGCAGACAGGTACCCAGGCATGTGCTCACTGGCTCCCTTTAGAAGGCAGGAGACTAGGCTGGATGATTTCAGGGCTCCTCAGAGCTGGACGGGATCCGAGAGAGTCTCCAGTCCATCCATCCCATTTTGTAGGCAAGGGAAAGGGATCTCAGAGGTCCAGGTCGCAAAGCACAGCTAGGACTGGAATCTGGGACTCCTAACTGCTTTTGCCTTTTGGATTAGGTGACCTCTGCCCAGCCCTGGTCTAAATTTCTAGTTACACCCATTACTACCACAGCCCCTTCTCACCACAACTCTACCAGATGCATTATTTTTATGGACGAGATTAAAAAACAAAGTAGTGAGCGGGAGAGCTGGGCTTTTAATCCAGGGCCCTCGGACTCCAATTAGCCGTCAATCATTGGAGTGCTTCATTGGTGCCAGGCACTGTTCTAAGCACGTGACGTGCATTAAGTCATTTAAGTCTCTTTGTAATCAGAATTAAGATGAATTCTAATCCTAGGAGATTAGCCTTATTATTACCCCATTTTATAAGCGAGTTAACTGCAATATGGAGAGATGACGTCACTCGCCTACCATCACACAGCTGGCAGGTGACGGAGCCAGGATCGCAACCGGGCGGTCCAGAGCCTGAGCATTTTCACTCCCTTCTACTGTGTTTCAGAATCCAACACCTGAAGGCATTTTACTAAATCACGTTTTTAGAAACGCCCCAAGTGAGATATTTATAGACCCCCTAGGGAGCCCTCCAAGGCCGTCTCCTGGTCCTGGTCCGTTCAGGAACATAACGGAGTGTAATGTGGCAGAATGAGCGTTCGAGGCAGATGCGGCGGCCTGGATGGGGACCCTGGAGACCTGGATGCTAATTCCAGAGCAGCTCCCACCTGGGCTCTGCGAGGCCCAGGGCTGGCCCCACCTGACCCCTCAATCCCATGATGCTCTTGAGGCCCTAGAGCAGAGAGCGGAGTCATGACCAGTTACCCCGCTCGGAGAACAATTACTGAACAAGGGGAGAGAATTCCACGGCCTGTGCCCACTGCTATCTGTGACCTCCTCCACTCACCTTCCCAAAGTCCCAGAACCAGGCCAGGAGAAAATAACTTCCTGGCCCTGGAGGAAGTAACTTTAGCGGAGCCTGGGTTGACCACGTGCCCATTTTGTCTCTGGCTTTGGGGATGCATAGATAGTAAAACACAAGGACCTGCTCAGATCTTTTTGGAAACTAAAAAAGTAATGATAGCTCTAAGCAAGGCAGGACTGGACGGACATAGGCTGCACAGGGGCATAGGCAGGGCTGTGAGAGCACAGTGCTGGAGAAGGGTCCTTTCGCGAGAGAGACCGAGGATGCAGAGTTTTACATCAGCCGGCACAGGAGGCTCCAGCTGGGTGAGGGAGGTCATGAGAGCTCTTAAGTGCCAGGTACTGTGTGAGCACTTTTCACCCATTAACTGATTGAATCCTCCTGTAGCCCTTTGTGGTGAGTGCCCTTGTTCTTACAGGGAGTAGAGTCTCGAGAGCCATATACTGACCTCAGAGTTTCTGGGTCTAAATCTCAGCTCTGCCACTTACTGCTCTGGGACTTTGGACTTAAGCTTTCTGCCTCAGTTCCCCCGTTTGTAATGTCGGGAGCTGTGAGGAATAAGGATACCCGTAAGTACCCACAGGCAAGTAGCTTGGAACATAGCCTGGCATGTTGAGCATTCTATAGATGATAGCTGTGATTTTCTCCATCTTACACATGAGGAAAATGAGGCACAGAGAGGAAAGATCCTTTAAGCCAGCTATCCGGCTCTGGAGACTACACTCGGAACCTGTGCCCTTCAGTGGCAGATACGCAGGTTTCAGGCACACACCTGTCGGTCTGAGCCGTTCTTTTCTGAGGGAAGACACTCGGTTTTCTCCTTGCACAGAAAACTCCACTGCACACGCAACTATATCCACATGAACTTGTTTGCCTCTTTCATCCTGAGAGCCCTGGCTGTGCTGGTGAAAGACGTCATCTTCTACAACTCTTACTCTAAGAGGCCCGACAGTGAGAAACAGTGGATGTCCTACGTGTCAGAGGTATGTCCTTCCTTACCGTCGGCCTCGACCTGGTGGATCAATACTGGAACTGCAAGAAGGTGAGGCTGGGCAGGAGAAGAGAGAGAGAAAGCGGTGTCAGTCTCTCTGGTTAGAGATGCATCAGCTAACTTAAAAAAAATTCAACCTCCCGAGAATGGGGCCGGTAAAGGAAATCAGTAGCAGCAAATGTCACCGAGAGGCTGCGTTATACCCAATGGGTGGAAAATCTCTTCACCTGTAGACAAAAGAAATGGACCAGATCAACCTTTTAAAATTATTACTGTGTTTCACGGCAGTAAAGCTTTTCTACATCTGTTGAGATGGTTTTTCCTTTATCCTGTTAATAATGAATGCAGTAACCTCTCAAACTACCTTGCACTCCTGGAAGAAATCCAGCTAGGTCCTCATATAGTAATCTCTCTCCCCTCCTGCTGGACTGTTTGCTTAACACTGTGTTTTGTTTAGCAGTTCCTCATCTACATTCAGGAGTAATTTTCTTTTCTTATACAGGCATGCCCTGCAGATACTGTGGTTTGGTTCCGGACCACTATAGTGAAGCAAATATCGCAATAAGGCAACTCACATGAATGTTTCGGTTTCCCAGTGCATATAAAAGTTATGCGTACACTATACTATATAGTCTGTTAAGTGTGCAATAGCATTGTGTCTAAAAACATAATGCACATCCCTTAATTTAAAAATACTTCATTGCTAAAAAATGCTAACCATCATCTGACAACATGGGGTTGCCACAAACCTTCAGTTTGTAAAAAACACAGTATCTGAGCAGTCCAGTAAGGCAGAGTACAATACACGAGGTATGTTTGTACTGCCTTTATCAGCATAAAGTTTCTGCTGACTTCTCAAGACAAATGATCTCTTTCTCACTTCTCTGGAAGAATTTGTTTAAGATCGGTATTATTTCTTCCTTAAATGTTAGATTGATTACCCTAGTGAAGCCATTTGGGCCCAGAGTTTTCTTTATTGCAAGGCTTTTAATTATGGATTAATTAGGACTATTACATTCAGATTTTCTGTTTCTTCTGGTGTCAGCTGGAGTAATGTGTTTCTCTAGGAATTTGTCTACTTCATTTAGCTTTTCAAATTTATTGACATATTGTTTATATTCCCTTAAGATCTTTTTAAGGTCTGTTACATCTATCGTGGTATTCCTTTTTTCATTCCTGATACTGATTATTTGTACCCTCACTCGCTTTTCTGCCCCTTGATAATCCTTGCTAAAGTTTCTCAATTTTATTGGACTTTTCAAAGAACGAACTTTTGGCATTGTTGATTCTCTTTATGTCCTCTATTTCATTGATTTCTGCTATTATCTTTATTATTTCCTCCCACGTACTTTCTTTGGCTTTATTTTGCTGTTCTTTTTCTAACATTTTTGACATATTTAAGGTAAGTCACTTTCAGCCTTTTTCTTTCTTAATAAATGCACTTGAGTTGGTAAATTTCATTCTAGTTGTAAAATTCATCCTAGCTGCCTGCCCCAAGTTTTGATATGCAGTATTCTCCATACATTCAGTTCAGGAATAATTTCTAATTTCTATTATCATTTCTTCTTTGATTCATGAATTATTTAGAAGTCTGTGTCCTCATTTCTAGTCATATGAAAAATTTTAAATTATTGATACCTTGCTTAATTGAACTGAGATCAGAAGACATACCTTTCAGTGCCTTCTTTTTAAACTTTTTTTTTTTAACATCTTTATTGGAGTATAATTGCTTTACAATGGTGTGTTCGTTTCTTCTTTATAACAAAGTGAATCAGCTATACGTATACACATATCCCCATATCCCCTCCCTCTTGCGTCTGCCTCCCACCCTCCCTGTCCCACCCCTCTAGGTGGTCACAAAGCACCGAGCTGATCTCCCTGTGCTATGCGGCTGCTTCCCACTAGCTATCTATTTTACGTTTGGTAGTGTCTATATGTCCATGCCACTCTCTCACGACATCCCAGCTTACCCTTCCTGCTCCCCATGTCCTCAAGTCCATGCTCTAGTAAGTCTGTGTCTTTATTCCCGTCTTACCCCTAGGTACTTCATGACCTTTCTTTTTTTTTCTTAGATTCCATACATATGTATTTGTTTTTCTCTTTCTGACTTACTTCACTCTTTTTTTAACGTTTAAAAAGTTTTTTCAGTGCTTTCTTTATGGAAATTGCTGATGATGAATTCTACTTGTCTTTGTCTAAAAATATCTTGGATGTCAAGAAGCTGGGCTTTAAAACCTACATGAAGCCCCCATATTTTTATATTATTGCCAACCTCTCTGAGATGGTCAGCAAGGGTTTGGGAGAGAGGGGAGCTCAGAGGGAGGGGCTGTGCATGTGGAGGCGCTTCTCCACCCTGGTGGGGTCGAGATGCTGAGGGAGCCTGGACTCACCCCCATGTGCTCTGTCCTCTGCAGGTGTCCACTTCCTGCCGCTCGGCCCAGGTTCTCCTGCACTACTTCGTGGGTGCCAATTACTCATGGCTGCTGGTTGAAGGCCTTTACCTCCACACGCTCCTGGAGCCCATAGTGCTTTCGGAAAGAAGGCTGTGGCCCAGATACCTGCTGGTGGGTTGGGGTGAGTGACCTGAACCCCCAGCCTCTTCTCCTGGGGACCTATCAGAACGTGGGAGCCCAATAGAGCTTTTGGTTGGAGATAGGGGCCAACTGGAGCGAGGTTTCTGGGACAGATAACCTCTCAATCACAAGAGACTCTGAAAAGAGGGGTGTGTGTGTGTGAGTGTGCACGCACTCCCATGCACATGTGTACATGCATGTAGACATAAGTGCTGTAGACCCGATGCACACATTCGAAACTTGGGAAGGTTTTGGTAGAATCAGATGACATTCCTCCTACCCTGTCCCCAGCTGTATTCATCTACTAGGGCTGCCATAACAAAATACCATAGTCTCTGTGGCTTGAAACACAGATATTTATTTCTGGAGGCTGGGAACTGTGAGATCACAGTGCCAGGATGGTTGAGTCCTGATGAAGGTCCTCTTCCTGGCTTGCAGACAGCTGTCTTCTTGCTGTAGCCTCACATCACGGTGGGGGGAGAGAGAGCGAGAGAGAGAGAAAGAGAGCTCTCTGGTCTCCTCTTATATGGACACGAATCCTATCACGATGACCACCCCTACTACACACACCTCATCTAAACCTGATTACCTCCAAAGGTCTCGTCTCCAAATGTCATCACGTTGGGGGTTAGGGCTTCAACATATGAATTTGGAGGGGATACAAACATTCAGTCCACGCGCCAACTAAGTCTCCAAGATGAGGTCTGGAACCCCTGTTGCCACAAACCCTTGGGGACGTTGAGGCTGCGGCATTCAGAGGGCATAACTTTGGCCGGTGATTCAGGAGGTTTGATAGTTGTCTTTGGATTTACTCTAAGCTGCTCTGTGACATGTGGCAAATCTGTCCTCCTCTCTGCTTCCTGGTTTCTCAAACAGTCAATGGCCCTGTGCCCCTGTAGGCCTCTCCAGCTGTCACAGTCCACAGCTCTATGATGTTTGGGTTTGTATAAGTTTCAACCAGTTGTGCTTGGCCCATCGGGGTAGTGTAGGCAGTAGGCAAGTTTGGTCAGCCAGCCCTTGACTCCATTTCCGTGTTTTCTCCCAGCTTTCCCGGTGCTCTTCGTTGTACCCTGGAGCATTGCCCGTGCTCAGCTGGAGAACACAGGGTAGGTAATTCACCTCTTTTTACATTTCCGTGAGCTAGCCGTTCCCAGATAGGCCCCAATATAAGGAAATATACTATTTTCCCAAAGAGAATATCCACTCCCTTCCATTTTGGCCATCCAGGATACACTTAAGTATGTAGATAAAAGAATCAAATACCTTTCTTGTAGAAATTAGTCTATTAATTTAGTTACACATGCAGATAAACACAAAATTAGCACAAATCAGTACAAAAATTGGCTGCTTAGGTTAGCAGCGACCCCTGGGTATATACAAATATAGGTACAAGAATGCTTATTGCATTCACAGTGGGGGAAAAAAGGCAAAACCAATCAAAAAAAAAAAAACCCTGAACATCCATCAATAGGGGAATCATCAAACAAATTGTGGCATACCTATATAGTGGACTACTATAAAGCTACTGAAAAAACAAGTTAGTCCTGTACCTTTTAGTTTTTAGGGACTAAACCTCAACAGCGTGTCGTTAACCTTGCTGCTGAATAATGTGTGTCAGTGATTCCATTTTTTTCCCTCCAAATAGTTACCACCAAAAATCCCCTACACAGACATACCTTGGAGATATTGTGGGTTCAGTTCAGGCCACCACAATCAAGTGAATATCTCAACAAAGCGAGTCACGTGAATGTTTTGGTTTCCCAGTACATATGAAAGCTATGTTTACACTATACTGTGTATTTGTTAACTATTTGTTAAATAGTAAGACTTGAAAGTAGCAATTACTCCTTGATCCATGGGCTACTGTATACTATTAAGTGTGCGGTAGCATTATGTCTTAAAAAAAAAATCTCGATTAAAAATACTTTATTGCTACACCAGGCAATTCCCAAGACTTCTGTTTTAAATGACTTTTTTTCCCACTCTAATTCATTCCTGGGATCAGTTTCACGTTTGAACATTAAACCAACCTTGCATTACTAGAATAAAGCTACTTCGATTGTGATATACGATTGTTTTCCATACCGTGGATACAGTTTGTGCTTCTGTTTACACATTTTGCATGCATGTTCAAAAGAGAAACTGGTCTGTGATTTTATTCTTGTCATATTCTTTTTAGTTTTGATCTGAAGCTTATGTTGGCCTTATAAATATTTTGAGCAATATATACTTTTCTGTTTCCTGGAAGATTTTTATGTAAGATTACCAATATTTCTTCCCTAAATATTTGGAAGAATTTACTTGGAAAGCCATGTATCCCTGGAAATCATTTTCTGTAAAGGTACTTAATTATACAAACAACTTTTGGAGTAGATATAGGTTTTTTAGACATGTTTTCTTTCTTGGGTTAGTCTTGTTAGCTTGCATTTTTTTAAGAATTTGTCATTTTGGATGAATTTTCAAATGGATAAATATAAAATTATCGTAATTTTAACAGCAAAAAAAAAATACTTTATTGCTAAAAAAATGCTAACCATCATCTGAGGCTTCAGTGAGTCATAATCTTGCTGCTGGTGGAGGGTCTGGATGGCAGCTGACTGATCAGAGTGGTGGTTGCTGTAGGTTGGAGTGTCTGTAGCAGTTTCTTAAAATAGGACAAAATGATGACGTTCGCCACATCTGTTTTTCCTTTTATGAACGATTTCTCTGTAGCATGCACGCTCTATGATAGCATCTTATCCACAGAAGAACTTCTTTCAAGATTGGAGTCAATCCTTTCAAACCCTGCTGCTGCTTTATCAGCTTATTTTATGTAATATTCTAAATCCTTTGTTGTCTTTCCAACAATCTTTACAACATCTTCACCAGGAGTAGATTCCATCTCAAAAAACCACTTCCTTTGCTCCATCCATAAGAAGCAAAACTCCTCATCGGTTTGGTTTTATGATGAGATGGCAGCAATTCAGTCACACCTTCAGGATCCACTTCTAATTCTAGCTCTTTTGCTATTCCCACCACATTTGCAGTTAGTTCATCCATTGAAGTCTTGAACCCCTCAAGGTCATCCATCAGGGTTGGAATCAACTTCTTCCACAGTCCTGTTCATGTTTCTTTTTGACCTCTTCCCATGAATCATGAGTGTTCTCAATAGCGTCTAGAATGGTGAATCTTTTCCTGAAGGTTTTCAACTTACTTTACCCAGATCCATCAGAGGAGTCAGCATCTAAGGCAGCTATAGCCTTACAAAATGTATTTGTTAGATAGTAAGACTTGAAAGTAACAATTACTCCTTGATCCATGGGCTACAGAATGAATGTTGTGTTAGCAGGCATGAAAACAACGTTAATTTCATTGTCCGTCTCCATCAGAGCTCTTGGGTCACCAGTGCATTGTCAATGAGCAGTCATGTTTTTGAAAGGAATCTTTTTTTTTCTGAGCAGTTGCTCCCAGCAGTGAGCTAAAAATATTCAAGAACTGTTTGGTGCAAGGACCGTAGCTTTCAGCCAATCTCGGCTTTCGACGTGCCTTCCTCGCTAAGCTTAATCATTTCTAACATATGATTTAAAATGAGGGATATGTGTCACTCTTCCTTTCACTTGAACACTTAGAGGCCTTTGTAGGGTTACTAATTGGCCTAATTTCAATATTTCTGTGTCTCAGGGAATTAGGGAGGCCTGAGGAGAGGGACAGAGATAGGGGAACAGCCGGTTGGTGGTGCAGTCAGAACACACACATGTATTAAGTTCACCATCTCATATGGGCACAGATCACGGCACCCCAAAACAGTTACCACAGTAACATCAAAGATCGCTGATCACAGATCGCCATAACAATTATAGTAACAATGAAAAGCTTTAAAATATTGCAAGAATTACCAAAACGTGACACAGAGACCCGAAGTGAGCAAATGCCGTTGGAAGAGAGTGCCTACAGACTTGCCCGACGCAGGGTTGCACAAACCTTCAATTTGCAAAAAACGCAATATCTGCGAAGTGCAATGAAGTGAAGCACAGTAAAATGAGGTGTGCCTGTAGAATTAAGAATTCGTGTTTGTACGAACACGGAGAAAAATGTGGAAGGCTACACACCAAGCTGTTAGCATGAAGACCACTTTCCTGGTTAAAAAAAAAAAAAAAGTCCACAGTATCAACCCAATAGGAAGGGGTTTGGGCCCTCTCTCCCCCGTCCCAAGTGAGTCTTGAGTGTGAGCCTGCTTCTTCCGAGGGTGCAGGCCCTTTACCTTCAGCCTTGTTTCGGACGTAAGTCTTCTCTTACTGCTCGCTCTTTGCCGTAGGTGCTGGGGAACCAACAGGAATAAGAATGTCTGGTGGATCATTCGGGGACCCATGCTGCTTTGTGTAACGGTGAGGACCGTCCTACCCGCTCTTTCTCCTCTCTGAGCTCAGCCGCTGTGGAGGACCCTGTCCCCTCCCCCTGCCACCCGCCAGATTCTCTGGTTCAGAATGAACCTGGGCCAGATCCCTTGAGATGGAGACGCTGAGCTGTGAGTAAGATCTGTTGAATGAGAAGAAGCAAGTGAGAAACTTCTCCTTGTTCTGGTTCAGTACCTAAACCCAGGCTTACACTCTAAGCCTCCTACTCTCTGGGTTTTCGAACTATGTAGAGAAACCCGTAATCAGCTCAGTGACCTCATGTCAGCCGGCTGTGATGTGCACAAAGCCTGGGGATGCAGGAGCCTTCGGGCGTGGACGAGCCCGGGGACAGCAAAGCTACGGGCTTGGATTTACCACCGTCAGCAGGAGGGAGGGGAGACTAAGGAAGCGTCTTTTAGAGGAGGAAAGCATGCAGTCGCTATTACCCCAAAGCTGTGATGGGGGTTCGAGTCAGGAGACGATGCTACTCTGAGACCTTGTGGAAGAAGGCCCTTTATTCCTTAAGGCCCAGAATTTGGGGGGTGCAGAGAGACGGCTCAAGCCGGAGCCCTAAAGCTCCTTTAGCTCGTAGCATGTGAGGAAGACACCTGCCAAAGAAGTTCGGGGGAGGGGCAGGGAGATAGCAGACAGTTGGAAGGATGAGCAACAAGGTCCCAGAGGAAGGCTTCCCTGGGGGCGCTAGTGGTTGAGAGTCCGCCTGCCGATGCAGGGGACACGGGTTCGTGTCCCGGTCGGGGAAGATCCCACATGCCGCGGAGCGGCTGGGCGCGTGACCCATGGCCGCTGAGCCTGCGCGTCCGGGGCCTGTGCTCCGCAACGGGAGAGGCCACGATAGTGAGAGGCCCGCGTACCGCAAAAAAAAAAGATCCCAGAGGAGGCGGGAGGTCTTCCTGCCTGGACGCAGGGCCAGCAGCCCTGGGCACCCACCAGCCAGGCACCGCCCACTCTCCTCTCCAAGGGGTTGCCGGGCATTCCGTTTTTGCCATTTTATGGAAATAACCTGGCATTTGTGGTTTCGTGAAAGCAAAAAGGCTTATTTTTAGAGAAGAATGTCAATATTTGTCAATAATTGAAGGGCACTCTCCGCCCATACCAGAGCGTTGAGTGTGCCTGGGAGAGGAAGATGTTCGTAGAAAGGGCAGGAAAACCAAGAGCGTGGAGATGCTCTAAGCGGTGGCCTGGGTGCTACTGGGGATGTCCCCTCCGGTCCTTCCACACGCAGCTGAGAGCGGATGCTCAAAATGACCTCTGACCACGCCCACTCCCAGCGCGGCCTCCTGCCCTGCCTCACCCACCCCATATCCCTCCCTTCCCCACATCCTCTCCTCTCCAGCCGCACTGCCCCGCTGCGGTCCCAGCCGCAGCTCCTGGCTGACCACCTCCGCTACAGCCGGCTGACATTTATTGAGTGCCTCCTACATACCTGCTCTTGTGAGCGCTCCGTGCGTATTAACTCATTTCATCTTCCCAACAAACCCATGAGGCAGGCGCTACTATTACGTTGCTTTTATTGGTGACGATGCTGAACACTGTCACAGAGTTACTCAGTGGGGGTCAGACCGCGGTCTGATCGGGTGACACCGGCACTTGTAACCACAGCATCGCGCAGCTGCCCCCAGATACTTATTGCCTCCAGCCCCCATGCCTGGAGGACTGTGGGCTTCTCACGCGTTAGTACCTTGCTTTGGCCCCTCCTCAGGTTGGAACCGCCTCCCTCCGCCATCTCATCCACCTGGCCACTCTACCTGGACACCCACCCCACAAAGTAGAGATGGTCACACCCTCCTCTGTGTCCTTCCCAGATCCCGTACCAACTTCTGCTATGGCCCCAGCAATGTTTTATTGCAAGTATTTGTCTAAAGCCTGTGTGCTGTCACTATAAGCCCCGTGTTTTATGCGTCCTGGCGGCCAGCCCAAGCATACGGCAGGCTCTGCAGAAACTTACTCAGTAAATGCTTGTGACCCACACTCCCGGGCACTGGAAGGTTCTCATGCACCAGGCAGAATGAAGCAGGATGGCCTTCCCTAGGATGGAGTTCAGACTCGCTCCAGCTGGATCCCTGGTGCTTGCCCTGCGTGCGGTCTTCCAGAGGCTACGTCACTGGTTCTCCATCTTGGTTGCTCTTGGGATCACCTGGGTATCTTGAAAAGTTCTTCTTGCATGAGAGTTGTGTTTCATTGATCTCAGATGTGGCTTAGGGATTCTAAGGAGAAGCTCAGGTGCGGTCTCCTGAGTGCTTGTTCCGAATTCAGGTTCCCAGGCCCCACCCCGGACCTGCAGAATCAGAATCTTCATTGTAACAGGATTCCTGGGCACTGGGTGCACAATAATGTTTATGAAGCTCTGTGCCCACACACCAGCGGTTCTCAAAACTGGCTGTGCATTAGAAACATCGTGGTGGCTCATACCCCAGAGGATTTCATCCGAAATTCTGGAGGTGGTACCTGGGCAATGATTCTAATCCGTGGCCAGGGCTGGAACAATTGCTCTGGACCTCGCTGCTTGGTTGTCCATGGCTGGCTGACCTGTGTGCTGGTTTCTCCAGGTGCTTCCTAGTTCCTAGAGCCACCTTTTCTCCTGCCAGGACTAGAGAATGTGCTCTGTCTTTTCCTCTTGGATGAAAGGACCTTCCCAGTCGTGGCCAGCTCCACAGAAATGGCCAGAATCACCTTAGCTCAGGGTGGTTCCTTGTCCTCCCATCCACAATCCCTCTTCCTCCTGTTCACCCCACGGTGAACGACACCACCATCCACCTACCAGGCACCCAAGCCGGAAACCTGGGCGCCTCCTAGCTTCTATCTCCTGCCTCACTACAGCCTCCAGCCAGACTTCAAGTCCTGCCAGTTCTTCCTCTGAAGGTCCCTCCAGGCTTTCTCCTTCTCCTCAATCCATTGTCATTGTTCTTCTTCAGCCCCTTGGGGTTTCTCATGCAGACCTTTGCAAAAGCCTCCCATTTGGCCTCCCTTGCTCATTCCTGCCCCTGGCGATGCATCCTCTGTATGGCACCCAGAGTGGTCTTTCTCGAGCTATGTTTGGCTGTTTCTCTTCTACGTGTGCCTTTTTAATGGCTCATTACTGCCCTTGGGCGTGGTTCCAAACTCCTTCACATGGTACGTATTGTCATTCCCATCCAACCACAAGCACCCTGTGCTCCATTTATATGGAGAAATGCACAGTTCCCCCGAATCCATGCTGATGTTCATGCCTCCCGTGCCTTTGCACATGCTGCCTCTCTGCCTGGGATGCCCACCTGACGGCCCTACATTGCCTGGTGAGCTCTTCTTCCTTGCAGACTGAACCCTTATTAAGGCTAAGTGCATGTGCCCTTCAGCAGGGCTTTTGGGGACGGAGGGTTTTAACCCAAAGGAGTAGCTCTAATATAGGCATTTTTGTCTATATAGCGGGCCAGGGGAGGAGGGGCTTGGGGGGAAGATGGAGGAGTTAGGGGTACACGAGACCTACCTCCAAGTCCCCACTGTGCTGGCAACCACCTCTGCCAACTTGTAGACCCAGATATGAGCATGGCAGCTGGCGTGGTGCCAAAGAAATGTCACCAAGATTGGTACATCTGATCATATGCATTCTGTATCATCTAGGACCTGAAAAGGAGCCTTATATGTTTGGGGTCCTACGTGCCCCACATCTGGTCACAGAATCCAAGAGGAGTTGGCTGGGTTCTTTAAAAATTTCCGACACTTGCGCAGAACGAGGATTTTTGTACCTTTTTCCAATCGCCTTTCTGCGCACTCCCCAGTCCTCAGACCGCCCTGCTTCTTTATTGGTTATCCTGTATAAACACCCCAAGCTTCTTGCCTTGGGGAGATGGATTTGAGATGTGTTCTCCTATCTCCTTGCTTGGCTGCCTTGCAAATAAACCCTCTGTTTGCTGGAAAAAAAAAAAATTCCTCCTTCATCCCCTTTCCTGCTGGAACACAAATCACGAACAGCCCCATCCAAATGTGATTGCCGACCCCTGTCTTCTGGGGCACTTGGATGGATGGAGGTTCCGTGGTCCACCAGGCTGGTGTTCCATTCCATGGCAGTGAAGAAGTGCTTCCTCCATGTAGCCCAGTGGTTGATGCCCATTTTCTCTTGTCTGGTCTCTGGAAGACACAAAGAACAGGGAATCAACACGCTTCTCATCACAAGCCTTCATTTCCTAGGAGACAGTCCTGGCTGAAATTAATTTACTGAAATATGTGCCTTTCCCGTGTCAGGCTTGCTTTGTAAGAAAAACGCCTGAGTTTAACAAGTCACTAAGCCTAGGACACAGCGTTTTCTCTTTGTGATGAAAAACAGGCATCCCATTAAATGGGATAAATTACTTGGTTACACTTAGTTTGTATCTAAGTGTTCTGTTACTAAATAGTTTTGGCTGGCGATCTCCATTATCCCCGCTGGCTTGTGGATTGGATGAATAGCCTCTTGCCTGAAACTCTACCCTCTTAGCTTTGCGCATTGATTCTCCCGAGGCCAATAAGACAAGTAATAACAGGTACGTGTTGGATTCTGCAGCTCGTGTTTCAATCTGTGGGTTAAGACCAGGACATCAGTATTGTGCTGGTTCAATGTCTGCAGAGACTTGACTCCATTAATTGCCACCCAACCACCGTCCCTATGGGCTCTTTCTCCATTGCATAGAGGCACTTTGAAGTCTTTTCAATTTTAAAAACAACTGTACCCCCAAACCACTATTAGCCCCACAATTCAGTTGAGAGACATTATCTCCATTCCGCAGCCCTTGCCAACTACTGTTCTATCCGTCTGCTTCCTTTTGCAGTCAAGTCTCTTCAATGTGGTCTACACTTACTGTCTCTTGTCTCCTGCAGCTTCTCTTAAGTGAGCTCCCTGTCGCTAAGTGTGGTCTTATTTCGCCTTCAGATTACGGTAGCACTTAAACCTTTTTAAAATTCTACCCATTGTGAGCTTCCAGGAAACCACGTCCTTGTGGCGCACTCCGACTGCCCCGGCTCCTCTTTCATAACCTCCTCTGATGTCTCCACTTCCTCTACCTTTCCCTTCATTACAAGGCAATTCTCAGAACCCTCTTTTTCTCCCAGTCTCCACAGCCTTCCTGGACAATCTCACCAACTCCAATGGCTCCATGCTCTGACTGGGACCTCCTTGCTGAGCTCCAGACGTAAATATCTCACTGCCTTGGGACATCTCTTGTGTCCAAAACTGCTAGGTCCTCCTCCCCGCAGTGCTCTTCCTTCTCTGTGTGGTCATTCTCTTGGGGAATGGCACGACCACACATTGAGATCTACCATGAAACCTTGGGGTCATCTTTGATCTCCCATCCAGCCGGTCACAAAGGTCATCTGACTCAAACTCCTCAATAATTTCTAATCCATCTCCTCTCCATCGCTGAACCACCGGGGCTGCTCTTTACGTCACCTCTCCATCATCCTCCCCAGGAACTCTGAAACTGCCTCCCAGTTGGTCTCCCTTCCTCCAGCTTTGCCTTCCTTCAATCTAGTCTCCACGCTTGCTGCTAAAATGAGCTTTCTGAAATGCAGAAATGCAAATCTGATCAGGTCACTTGCCAGCTTGAAATCCATCATCCCTGTTTTCAGAAGAAAACCCAAACTCCTTAGTGTGGCCATGAAAAGCTCTGCAGGACCTGGCCCTCCCTCCCGCTCCAGTCTCACATCTCATAAACCCTGTTCTCGTTCTCCAAGCCCTGCTTACATTTGACCACTTGCTGTTCTGCGTTTCCAGTGGTCCATGACCTCTCATGAGGTTGCTGTCTAGAGGTTGGCCAGGGCTGCAGCCATCTGAAGCCTGGGGCTGGAAGATCAGCTTCTAAGGCTGGCAAGTGGTGCTGGTTGTTGGTCGGAGGACTCAATCTCCCCACATGGGTCTCTCCACGGGCTGCTTGGGCGTCCTCACAACATGGTGGCTGGTTTTCCCCAGAGGGAGAGGGAGAGAGAGAGAACCAGGTGGAAGCCATCCTTTTGAGCACCTAGCCTCAGAACTCACAGCATCACTCCTACCATATTCTTTTCATTACATGCAAATAACTGAACTAGTTCACATCCCAGAGAGAAAAGGCGAATTAGGCTCTGCCTTGTGAAGGGAGAAGTGTCGAAGAATCTGCAGACATTTTTTTGTTGTTGTTGTTTTTTGTTTTTTGCGGTGCGCAGGCCTCTCACTGCTGTGGCCTCTCCCGTTGCGGAGCACAGGCTCCGGACGCGCAGGCTCAGCAGCCATGGCTCATGGGCCCAGCCATTCTGTGGCATGTGGGATCTTCCCGGACCGGGGCACAAACCCGCGTCCCCTGCATCGGCAGGCTGACTCCCAACCACTGCGCCACCAGGGAAGCCCCTCCCTATGCAGACATATTTTAAAATTTCTACCAAAGCTGATAATCAAGGGTCGAATTTTCCCAGTTCATGACAGTTGTGGAAAGTCATCTAGAGAGTAGAGAACGTGTGCTTTCCAGTGAATTCTGTGGCAGCAACAGGTCCTCAAGTTCAACACCAATAGACCTGGAGTTCTTTACAGTGGGAGGCAGTGTGGGATTCTGTTTAAGTGAAGGGAGGGTTGTAATTAGACAAATCTGAATTTAATTAATTACCAGCTCAGCCACTTACTAGCTGTGCAAGCTTGGGAATAGTACTTGTCTCCTCTGTGCCTCTGTTTTCTCATTGTATCATGGCATTAAAATAGTGTGGCTTCCTCAGAGGGTTGTTGTGAGGATTAAACAAAATAATGTATGGAAAGTTAGCCCAGTGCCTGGCATGGTAAGTACTCAGTACCTGTTAATTACAAATAATAATGGAGAAAGAGAAATTAAGGAAACACTCCCATTTACCGTTGCAACAAAAAGAATAAAATACCTAGGCATAAACCTACCTCAGGAGGCAAAAGACCTGTATGCAGAAAACTATAAGACACCAATGAAAGAAATCAAAGATGATACAAACAGATGGAGAGATATACCATGTTCTTGGATTGGAAGAATCAATATTGTGAAAATGGCTATACTACCCAAAGCAATCTGCAGATTCAATGCAATCCCTATCAAATTACCACTGGCATTTTTCACAGAACTAGAACAAAAAATTTTATAATTTGTATGGAAACACAAAAGACCCTGCATAGCCAAAGCAACCTTGAGAACGAAAAACAGAGCTGGAGGAATCAGGCTCCCTGACTTCAGAAAGCTGCAAAGCTACAGTAATCCAGACAGTATGGTACTGGCACAAAAACAGAAACGTAGATCAGTGGTACAGGATAGAAAACCCAGAGGTAAACCCACGCACATATGGTCACCTTATCTTTGACAAAAGGGGCAAGAATATACAATGCAGGAAAGACAGCCTCTTCAATAAGTGGTGCTGGGAAAACTGGACAGGTACATGTAAAAGAATGAAATTAGAACACTTCCTAACACCAAACACAAAAATAAACTCAAAATGGATCAGAGACCTAAATGTAAGACCTGTCACTTCTGCCTATGTTAGAGGAAAACATAGGCAGAACACTCTATGACATAAATCACAGCAAGATCCTTTTTGATCCACCTCCTAGAGTAATGGAAATAAAATAATAAACAAATGGGACCTAATGAAACTTAAAAGCTTTTGCACAGCAAAGGAAACCATAAACAAGACAAAAAGACACCCCTCAGAATGGGAGAAAATATTTGCAAATGAAACAACTGACAAAGGATTAATCTCCAAAATATACAAGCAGCTTATGCAGCTCAGTATCAAAAAAACAACCCAATCCAAAAATAGGCAGCAGACCTAAATAGACATTTCTCCAGAGTAGACATACAGATGGCCAACAAACACATGAAAGGATGCTCAATGTGACTAATCATTAGAGAAATGCAAATCAAAACCACAAAGAGGGGGCTTCCCCAATGGCGCAGTGGTTAAGAATCCGCCTGCCAACGCAGGGGACACGGGTTCGATCCCTTGTCTGGGAAGATCCCACATGCCGCGGAGCAACTAAGCCCGTGCGCCACAACTACTGAGCCTGTGCTCTAGAGCCTGTGAGCCACAACTACTGAGCCCACGTGTCACACCTACTGAAGGCAGTGCACCTAGAGTCCCTGCTCTGCAACAAGAGAAGCCACCACAACGAGAAGCCTGCACACCGCAACGAAGAGTAGCCCCCGCTCGCCGCAACTAGAGAAAGCCCGCGTGCAGCAACGAAGACCCAACACAGCCAAAAACAAATAAAATAAATAAATAAAATAGATATAAATAAATCTATTTGAAAAAAAAAAAACCACAATGAGGTATCACCTCACAACGGTCAGAATGGCCATCATCAAAAAATCTACAAACGATAAATGCTGGAGAGGGTGTGGAGAAAAGGGAACCCTCTTGCACTGTTGGTGGGAATGTAAATTGATACAGCCACTATGGAGAACAGTATGGAGGTTCCTCAAAAAACTAAAAATAGAACTACCATATAACCCAGCAATCACACTACTGGGTATATACCCTGAGAAAACCATAATTCAAAAAGATACATGAGGGCTTCCCTGGTGGCACAGTGGTTAAGAATCCACCTGCCAATGCAGGGGATTGGCAGGGACGTGGGTTCGAGCCCTGGTCCGGGAAGATCCCACATGCTGTGGGGCAACTAAGCACGTGCACCACAACTACTGAGCCTGCGCTCTAGAGCCTGCGTGCCACAACTACTGAGCCCACGTGCTACAACTACTGAAGCCCGTGCGCCTGGAGCCTGTGCTCCGCAACAAGAGAAGCCACTGCAATGAGAAGCCCGCGCACCACAACAAAGAGTAGCCCCTGCTCACCACAACTAGAGAAAGCCTGTGCACAGAACGAAGACCCAATGCTGACAAAAATAAATAAATAAATAAATTAAAAAATATATATATATACGTACCACTGCACAATGTTCACTGCAGCCCTGTGACAGGACATGGAAGGACATGGAAGCAACCTAAGTGTCCGTCAACACTTAGGATAAATGGATAAAGATGTGGCACATATATACAATGGAATATTACTCAGCCTTAAAAAGAAACAAAACTGAGTTATTTGTAGTGAGGTGGATGGACCTAGATTCTGTCATACAGAGTGAAGTAAGTCAGAAAGAGAAAAACAAATTCCGTATGCTAACACATATATATGGAATCTAAAAAAAAAGGTTCTGAAGAACCTAGGGGCAGGACAGGAATAAAGACGCAGATGTAGAGAATGGACTTGAGGACACGGGGAGGGGGAGGGGTGAGCTGGGACGAAGTGAGAGAGTGGAATGACATATATACACCACCAAGTGTAAAATAGATAGCTAGTGGGAAGCAGCTGCATAGCACAGGGAGATCAGCTCTCGGTGCTTTGTGACCACCTAGAGGGGTGGGATAGGGAGGGTGGGAGGGAGGGAGATGCACGAGGGAGGAGATATGGGAACATATGTATATGTATAACTGATTCACTCTGTTATAAAGCAGAAACTAACACACCATTGTAAAGCAATTATACTTCAATAAAGACGTTAACAAAACAAATTAAAAAAATAATAATGTAAATGTCCATCTGCCTTTCTCAGACAGCTGTTGGGTCTCCTGGAGGCAGAAGAATAAACTAGGTGGCTTTTTAGCGTCCTTTCTAGGCTCTCAGTTGAGATGGCCTTAGGGAGAGTGGGGATTACCCTGACCACTTGCCACCTGACCAGCTGACTACCAGACTGCCCCTGATTTCCCTGAACAAGGATCTGATGGCGGGTCCAGGGTGACCTTGATATTCCTAGCCACATCACTTACTCATATCTGTGTTTTTTTCAAGGTCAATTTCTTCATCTTCTTGAAAATCCTCAAGCTTCTCATCTCTAAGCTCAAAGCTCATCAAATGTGCTTCAGAGATTATAAATACAGGTGAGTGGCCTGAGGTCAGTACCCAAGAGCCCAAGATTATTTTTACCCCTTTTGGCCGTTCTGGCTAATGTCCCAGGAAGGGGGTAACATTGCATCAGTACGTTTATCTCCGGACACAAGGGTGTCAGCAAGAGCCCCTCTGAAAAAGGCGCCGTGGGATCATGTAGGGCTTTTGCCAAAGATGAGGACCTTCCGAGCCCATGCAAATGAAGTCAGTGGTGAGTAGTGAAGGGCACACACATTCCCCAGCAGGACACTGTTAAAATGCTCCTAAGAACGGGTGCTTTACGGGGACAGGAAAGAGTCACACGAAAGGGAGTTTGACAGTTGCCTTCCTTCGGGAAGGAGTTGAGGCAACAGAATAAAGGATATGTTGTAACTCAGGAGAGAGTATTTGGGTATTTGTAAGATCTTGAGTAAGACAACCGCAAACTTTTGGAGTCCAAGGGAACATTCTTCACACAGTCACGCTTTCTTTGTGACTTGCCATTGCTGCATCCCGTGTTCTGCTTTCCATGGTGACAGCGGTCCCGTCGCAGAGTAAGTCAGATCCTGGGTGTTTATTGAGCTCTGCATTGCTGTCACTCAAATGATGAGTGAGTGAGAGAGAAAGGGCTCCCTCCCACCTTTCCCAGGTACTCTGCTTTCTGTAGGACGTGTGCACTTCTTGGGGACAGAGGGTTTTAACCCAGAGCTCCTCTCCCATGGTAGAGATTTTAGTCCTTGTGGTAGGGGTGGAGGTGTGAGTGAGGGTGGCTGTACCTCAGCTTCTCCCTTTCTCAGGCCAGAACGGGCCCCGAGCCGGGTGTGCCGGGAAGGTCGTTTGCCCATTTATCTGACAAACGTTGAATGAATGTCTAAAATGCGCTTGGCGCCGTGCTTCAAACAAAAGGTGAATAGGATGGGGGCCCCATCTGTGAGGAGCACACTTTCTAACTCGCCAAGGACCGGGATGTGGGTGTGGAACATGAGTCGGGGGGCTGATGCTGGCGTTGACCCCACACTGACCTTGGGCAAGTTGCTTGGCCTCCCTGGGTCTGCTTTCTAGTATGTCACATGGGAGCGTCACCCCAGACCCATCCTCTGCCTGTGATCAGGATTAAAGGAGGTCCTAGTTACGCCTGTCCCAATCTAATCAGATGTGGTGCGTGGTATTTGCCCCGGGTGTCCAGACCCCAAATCCTGTCAACCTAACCCCCACCACCCCCAGGAGTTCCAGAAGGGTAAACACACCATTCAGGACCAGGCAAATATGCACGGTATTGGCTCTAATGTTGCGTAACCTGCCCCTGGCCCTGGGACACTTGGGCTGGCCTGGACCACACAGAGCTACGCCGTCTTTCTCGGCGCCTCCGGCCGAGCCTGCAAGTGGCTGACAGGCTCTCTGGCCCTTTTCCCAAGGCTCAGCCTCTCACCACTCTGTGAGGATGGAGGTCCAGGGCCAAGAGCAGGGCTTCTCCCACCTACCCTGCCTGGGTCCATTTAGGGAGGGAATCCTCTCACTAACCAGGCACCGTGGAAACCCAACAGAGGACAGCACTCCCGGGAGACAGAAATGGGGCAGATGAACGCCAAGGCACCACTTTCCACACAGACTGAGAGCCTAAACCCTGCCATTTTGTGCCTCCAAAGCCCACCAGGTACTGCTGGGGCCATCCCCGAGCGTCAGACCCACAGTGGCCCCTACGATAGTTTTCCATCCTGGCTATTTTAAGCATCACCAGACAGCCGGCCAAAAGCCCTGATGTGTGAGCTCTTCTACTGGATGTTTGGTTCAGTAACTGAGGGTTGGAGCCCCACACAGGGACTTCTTACAGGAGAGTTCCTAGAAGATTCGGATACACAGCCAGAGTGGGGGCACCACGGGGCCAGATGTTCTAGTGAAATAACGCATGGAGCTTTCTGGTCAGCCGTGGCAAATGTGTTTCTAAGCAGCCTTGACAGCCTCTTTTCCAGGCTCTTCTCTAGAGTTATCCAAGACGGTGGCTCTCAAACTTTTTTTAAAAAATTAATTAATTTTTGGCTATGTTGGGGTCTTCGTTGCTGTGCACGGGCTTTCTTTAGTTGTGGCGAGCGGGAGCTACTCTTTGTTGCAGTGCGCGGGCTTCTCATTGCGGTGGCGTCTCTTGCTGAGGAGCGTGGGCTCTAGGCACGGGGCTTCAGTAGTTGTGTTGCGCGGACTCAGTAGTTGTGGCTTGCAGGCTCTAGAGCGCAGGTTCAGTAGTTGCAGCGCATGGGCTTAGTTGCTCCGCAGCATGTGGGATCTCCCAGGACCAGGGCTTGAACCCGTGTCCCCTGCATTGGCAGGCAGATTCTTAACCACTGCGCCACCAGGGAAGCCCCTTTCAGACTTTTCTGATCACGTGTCTATTAGTAAAGAATGATGTCACTCATCATATATATACATGGTTTACTGAACTACTACACACATGATACACCAAAATAAAGAAAATTATAAAGGATAGATAAAAATGTAACACACACAGAACTTCTATTCTCCTCTCTTACTATGTATTCTTCCAACACCAAATGGATTTCCTCGTACAGCCCTGAAGTGTGCATACCCAATTAGGAGGCAATTATCTCTGGAAGTGTAACTCAATATACTGGGGAGACCTCCATGGCTGAGCAGTGATTCAGGACAGCTATTTTGGGGAGAGACAGAGTAACCCTGCCTAGCATAAACGATCTGTCTGGAAACCTCTCCATCCTTCTTCAAGGTAAAATCTTGAAAAGAGGAACCTGCCTACCTGGAGGCCTCCCAGCGTGAGACACCTCACCTTGGCGAGTTTGATGTCTACCACCTGGGGACTGTCCTGGGGAGACTTTTGCTGTGAGTGGCTGAGAGTTTGGAGGGCTAAGTGTAACTGAACTCTAACTTGGTCTAACTTAGTCTAACTAAGTCTAACTGAACAAGAGACTGATCTACAAACCAGACTATACAACTATTCATTCTTAGAGTCTGTGAAAAGTGGGAGTGGGACGTTCCTGCTAGTGCCTGCACTCCCTGTAGAGTTGACACCAGAAGATCCAGAAAGCCAAAGCCGTCACCAGAATGCTGCTTGGTGATCACGTCATCAAAGTAAAGGGGTTGGTGTTGAAGGATCACTGACGGTGGCCTGAGAAACCACCACTGCCCTGTGGTGCACCCGTCCCGGTGAGAGGGAGGTTCATTCCCCAGAGTCTCCACCCCTAGGGCCGGATGAGTACTGAGAACGTCCTGCTTCTTTGTGACTTTTCCTGCCATTTTGGTTGGCCGTGTGCTTTCTGTTTATTCTTTCTCCACGCAGAGTGCAATACAGTTGATTAGCTAATGCTTATTAATTAGCAAAAAGTCAGGGCTCTGTCTCTTAGGACACACCCAGGCCACCTTATTTTACTCTCTGGGCCAGGGAATCCTACAGCGTCGAGAAGCACATTTGCCCATCTCCTTGTCACAGCAGCGCTAACTTCCTCATTTCTAAGTTCTGGGAAGGCTGCTTCCCGTCACCCCAACGGATCATGAGCGCCCCCAGCTCACACTGCCCTCCTCCACGTTGAAAGGTTCTCCTCTTCCACGTCCCCTTCCATTAGGGCCCCCTGCTAGGGGGGAAGGAGGAAGGGGCAATGGGGCCCAAATGCATTTTGTCCTAACTGGTAGGAACAGCCCAGCCTACAACTCTCCCAGATTTTGAAAACTTTCAGAATGTAGTTCTCAAGATTTGCGCCCCCCACCCCGCCCCGAGGAGTGTATTTTAGGAAAGTTTAAATTAAACACACTTAGTCCTTGCCAAAGAGGCAAGTGGCTAGGAGCTGGAGACCTTTTGCAGTCCTAGCCCTCAGCCCCCGGCTTCTGTCATTCAAGAAGGAAACTGTAACCAGCCCAGCTGCCTGCCTGGTCTGGACAGGGACAGCTGAGCCAAGCCTGGAGAAAGAGCAATGTCCCTGGATCGTGGACAGACACCAGTGGACCCTCAGCTGGGAGGGAGTTCTCTGTTCTTTGTGGTTCCCGGCATGGAGGTGACTCTCTCCTCCTAGATAAACAATCTTAACTTTCCGTGTGATGCATGGGGCAGAACTCTTACGGAACTTATAAAGGAGAATCATTTCTTAACATGCTAAACCCCAGACCCCTTTCTGAAAGAACTTTCAGAAAAATGTCACAAATGGAAGAAAAATAATCCAAGTCACTGAGGTTGTGAGCAACTTTGAGGACAGGGACAGATGCTTTAAAAACGGTGATAGCTAAGTGTTACTGACTGCACATCATGTGTCGGGTACCATTTATTCTGAGGGTTGGGCCCATGTTATTTAACCCTTACAATGACACTGTCAGGAGTTATTGCTACTAATATTTTTATAATTATTTTAACATTTCAGATGATATTAGTAGTAGTATAATCCTCATTTTTACAGAGAGAGAGGTTAAATAATTTTCCCAAGGCCACATCGCTAGTAATTGGCGGAGCTGGGATTTGAACCCAGGCCCCAGGTTCTGCCCCGTGTCCCGTTGCCTTTGGCCCCAGATCCTCCTGCTTGATCATATGTCCAGGGCAGATGCCCAATATCTGTTGAAGAGCTAACCGACGGCAATAAACTAAACCATTTAAATAAACAAATGACTGAAGATGAGAAACAGGCATAAACACAGTTCATAAGAGGATGCTGCTATAGATATTTATGGATTTTCATCTGAACAGAGACGCAAATAGTCCTTTGTCCAAGGAGAATTGAGAATCAGGTGAGGAGTGGGAAATTCCTTCTGACATCCACCCAGAGAGGTGGCAGGTATTAAAATGGCCCAAAACCTCATAAAAAGATGATCATTCCTTAAAAATCCTCCTGTCCTAAGTGTGGGATCTTGGCTTCTGGAATGTGAAAAGGACATTAGTGGAAACACTGGTGAAATCTGGTTAAAGTCTGGAGTATGGTTATTGGCCATATGCCAACATTAGCTTCTTAGCGTTGCCGAAGGTACCATGGTTCTGGAGGGTTTTCACGTTAGGAGAAACTCAGTGAAGGGTATGTGGGTACTCTCTACATAATCTTTGCTACTTTTCTGTAGATCTAACATTATGCCAAAATGAAAAGTTTATTTTAAAAGCATAATGTAGTAGCATGGCCCCAAGAATAAGCTGATGGTAAGACGTGGGTCTGCGTGTAAGTATGTGTCATTAAAACCCATATACTGCAGAGCAAGGGTCGCAGACTCACACGCTTGCAAGGGCCAAGGAGGCTGGTTGGGTTGGAGATTGTGGGTTCCCTGTAAAGGCTGTAACCGACGACTGCCAAGCAGGAACTGGGGCCTAGCATGGCCAGATCTCCCCATTTTTCAAAGGAAGCTGAAGATCTGGACCCCTTTGCTTGAAATCACCTTTTTTTTTTTTTTTTTTTTGCGCAGTACGCGGGCCTCTCACTGCTGTGGCCTCTCCTGCTGCAGAGCACAGGCTCCGGGCGCGCAGGCTCAGCGGCCATGGCTCACGGGCCCAGCCGCTCCGCGGCATGTGGGATCTTCCCAGACCAGGGCACGAACCCACGTCCCCCGCATCGGCAGGCGGACCCCCAACCGCTGCGCCACCAGGGAAGCCCCACCTTATTTTTTAAGGATGGCTCCAATAGCAAAAATCACTACCTAGCATAAGCAGAGACTGTCTGCAGGTCAACTATAACCCACGGTTGCCACTTGGCAACCTCTGAGCTACAGGGTTTTAAAACACTCCTGGAAATTAGACAAACAAGCAAAACCCAGAACTCTTGAAATAGTCTCTCCTTGGGAACACCTTAATGTTGCTCAGCTAAGTGAGTGTGCACGGGTGAGTGTGGGTGTGCAAGTAGGTGTGAGCTCGGCTCAGGAGAACCACGTAACCAGGGCCTGTGTCTCAGACTCCCCACTCCTTGGCCTCCCCTTGACCATCGAGGCCCTGGGACGCTCAGCCCATATGCTCCGGGGGAGTCCCTCTCCTTCGTGACTCCTACTCAGCTGTTACAGGCTTTAGGTCCTTTTAGGGCACGAAGGTGAGTTTTTTTGTTTCATTGATAACACTGCATCTGAATGACTCTCACAGATGCAAGTTTCATAGTAAGCACTTTCTCTTGCAGAAAGTTAAACCTTCTTGAAGATACTGCCCATGAGGGGCTGCTGACCCTCTCTGTTTCCACATCTTTAATTCCACGGGGTTTTTATTCAGTGGGGAGGAAACTTCTCCTAGTTTGGCCCTTTAAGACAAGGACTTGGGCTCAAAAAATCATCAAATTTAAGCTCTTTTTTTCCCAATGTGTATCAGACAGTAGCTTTGTGTATGCCCTGAATAGGTCACCTGTGCTAATGTAGTTTGAAATCAAGAAGCAGCTCAATGGTGAAGAGCAGTTGTTCCCAAACGTGGCTGCTTGTCAGTATCCTGTGGGGAGTCCCTTAAAGATTCTCATTCCCAGAATCCAACCTCCAGAGGTTTTGATTCAGGGGGTTGACACTGGGGCTCAGGAAGCTATAGAGAGAGCGAGCCAACCAATAAAAATATATCTATTTTAAAAGCTCCGTAAGGAATTCTAATAGTCTGTCCACTTGGGAACCACCAGTATGCGGTATGGAATGTTTGGGTCCCAGCTGTGCATTTGCACGTGGGCGGTACAAAGGAATGTTTGTCTTTTTTGTGTAGAGTGTATACAACAGCAAGCTTCCACACAGGGCTTTTCACAAGGAAGATCAGTTTCTCATTTCCTGCTGCCCTTGCTATCACCAGGGTTGGGGGCAGCTTGGGGCAGATGATGAAATCCTGCTTGGAGTGTGCAAGGCCTGAGTGTGAGGTCAGAAGCCCCACTTCCAGGCTGGGAGGTACCACTTAGCGGCTGCGTGACCCTGGGCAAGTCATTTTCCTTCTCAGGCTCCGTAAAGCACTGACACTGGAAGTCCCAAATAGAGAAGGAGGTAGAGGCACCTGCTAGCTAGGTAATAGGAACTTGTCAAACCTGATAAGGGATGTAATGTCCTATGGTGACAGCCATGTGCATGGAAATCTATCCATCAAACAAAACATTAAGATCTGTAGGTATATCATTATATGGAGGAATCCATTCATTCATTCATTCATCCAATTCATGTTTTCTGAGCATCTTCCATGAGTCAGGTGTGGGGATGCATCAGTGGACAGGACCACACCGGCCCTTAAGGCATTCAGCGTGTAGCCAAGGAGACAAAAGGGAAAATCAGCTATTTATCAGTGCCATTAGGGCTAAACGATGCACAGAAGAGCAGGAAACGTTGCCCGTTCCCAAGGCGGCTTTCATGACACGTATTTGATTGCTATTTGCAGATTGGCCAAGTCCACGCTGGTCCTCATTCCTTTATTGGGTGTTCATGAGATTCTCTTCTCTTTCATCACGGACGATCAAGTTGAAGGATTTCCAAGATACATACGACTCTTCATTCAGTTGACTCTGAGCTCCTTCCACGTAAGTTGATGTCTGAACAAGGACGCCTTTGGCTTTGGAGAAAACAAAATGCCCTTGATCCAAACACACTGGAAATTGCGAGAGCCCGAAGAGGGAAAGAGAGCTCTGGTTACTAGTAGGATTTATCGGCTTTGGCATTAGAAGGGGGTGGAGATGGAAATGCTGTTTTAATCCTGCCAGCGTGACTCGGTGACTAAGAAGGGAAAAGTGGTTTGTTTCCGGCACTATAATAGTTGGTGTGACTCACAATCATATTCACCGTGTCAGCATGAAGCCTTTTATTAAGCGCCTATTTGTGCTGGGTTCTCTGCACAGTTTGTGCAAAATGAACAGTGAGTAGAGACCAGGAGGCTCTCGGACTTTGACAGGTGTGTGTGGGATGAAACTAGAAACAGGAGGCCACCTGTGGTTCAGGTACCTGGGTGTTTTGGTTATCCGTGGCTTCAATTGTCATCCATTACTTAGCAGATTAAAGCGACAGTAATTTTTATTATTTCTCATGATTCTGGGGGTCAAGAATCCAGGTAGGACATAGTAGGCATGTCTCACCTCTGCTCCAGGGATGCTTGCTGGGGCTGAACTTTCTAGATGACTTCTCCACTTGTATGTCTGGAGCCTAAGCTGCGGAGGCTCAGGTGGCTGAGACTGGCTGGAGTGGCTTTATTTGGGTCAAAATAAATTTCATCGAATCCCCACACTCACCAAAGGCCCAGGGGACAGAGCCTGAGGTATGGTAGGGGCAACTGGACAGTGGCTCTTTTTACCTTCTGTTAGAGCTGAATTGCACGTGGCTTTGAATGGAGACAGAGCGCCCACTGGTAACTTTTTGTCATTTTGAAACCATGTTTAATTTACTTCAATCTTTTGGGGGATTTCAAAGGCTAAAGTTTAGTCACTTGGGTTTCCTATGTTGCTTGGTCTTAATCTTCTTTAAAAAGTAATCCCAAATTCGAAACAACAACAACAAAACAAAAAATTACAGCTGTTACGTCAGTAGTATTTGGTGGCCTTTTTTCCTCTGAGGATTTGATCGGTCATGTGACCCCTTGATCAGCTGATCTCACACACCCGAGGCCAGCTGAAGATAAGACGCTCCTGCAGAGCTTTGTGGGACAGATTTCTTTGTAGGACAGATCCTAGCCTACCAGACTCCCTGGCAAGGGAGCATGTTTGGGTCACCCATTACTGTGTAGCAAACTCCCCCCAAACTTCATGGCTTGAATCAGAAACTATGTTATTAATCTCGAATGATTCTGTAAGCTAGGCTGTCTGGACTCAGCAGGGTGAACCTCTTGATACATGTCATCTTTGAATGGGGCTGCAAACATCTGAAGGCTTGATCTGGGCCAGAACATCCAAGACAGCTCATTCACACGGATGGACGTTGACATGGGCTGTTGGCTGGGAGCTCAGCTGGGGCTATCGATTAGGAACCTAAGTTCTCCATGTGGCCTCTCCACCTATCTTGTGCATCTCAGAGCATGGCAGCTGGCCTCTTAGGAGTATCCCAAGAGCAAATGCCCTAAGAGGGAGGAAGCAGACACTTCCAACCCTCTTAAGGCAAAGGCTCGGGAGTCCCAGAATGTCACTTCTACCACATTGTGCTGGTAGAAGGAGTCACAAGGACATCCCAGATTCAAGGGGAGGGAAGATATGGTCCATCTCTTGATGTGAAGGGTCACATATGCCTACTAGGAGGGGAGAAATCCTTGGGGCCATCTCTGGAGACCAGCTACCACACTGATCGTTTGGTCCTGCAGCAGCCTGAGCTCAGGCACCACCGAGGAAGGCAAGGAATCAGAGCAGCTCTGCAGATGGAGCTAGAAACACACTTAGGAGCTTGTGCCTGGACAGAGGCCATGCACCTTCTAAAGACCCCCACGCTGTTCCCCTCCAGCCCGCCAGGCAGAGGTGAGAGCACGGGTGGGCAGATGTGCAGGTGCACGTTCAGTGGGTCGTATCTTAGTGACTCCACCATAGAAATTAGCACTGGACCCAACAGCTTCCTTTCCTTACTGCTTTAGGGGACCCTTCACTCTCCCAAGGGCCTATTGCTTAGAGAATTTCACCAGCCTCCTGCCGTCAAGGGGTCTTTGGAGAGACCACCAAGTGGTGGTGACACATGGAGTGAGAGCCATCTGTTCGTGGGACCGCTCCCTTCACACTCGCTTCATCTAGAATGAGAGTCAACCAGACTCCAGGATGTCCCTCCAACCATGACTCAAGGACCTGACGAAGTGAAAGACACACTTGTGATGAGGAATCCTATTTCACCCAACTCATTTGTGAGACTTCCGGCACGCCGAAAGCACGCCCAACCCCTTCCAATATCTGGCAGTGAAAAGACCAGATAAAGGTGGTCTTCTGGTTGGGGGAAGGGGGCGGGGAGGGACAGATAATAACCAAGTTGACAAATGAAGAACAATTCTGGTTATTAATATTCTGAAGACTATGAAATAGAGAACTGTGACTGTGACTGGAACGGCTACCAAAAATTGAGTGGTGGGGAAAGACTTCTCTTTTAGGAGATATTTGAGCTACGACCTGAATTTTGAGAAGCCAGTTAGGCAGAGATTTGAGGAAAGAATGGTCCAGAAAACAGAAAGTGTGACAACGGGACCTGAGGAAGAAATGAGCTGATAGCCGGTCTCCAACATGCCCCCCGGTCATCTTTGCCTCTTGGCTTTCACAGACTTGAGTAGTACCCTCTCACACAGAATAGGGTTGACCTGTGCAACCATTAGAGTATTGTGGGCATGAAAGTGTGTGATGTTTGAGGCTAGGACATAAAAAGGGTTGCAGCCTCCGCCTGGCTCCCTTGGGTCACGCCCTCTGGGTGAAGCCAGCGGCCACGTCCTGAGGACACATAAGCAGCTCTATGGAGGGAGATGGAGGTTTCCTACCAACAACGAGCACCAACTTGCCAGGCATGTGAGCTGTCTTGGAAGCAAGTCAAGCCTTCAGATACCTGAAGTTCCAGCCAACAACTTGACTGCAACCAGAAGAATGACCCTGAGCGGGAATACCCAGCTAAGCCATGGCCAGATTCTTGGCCCGTAGGAAGTATATGAGACGATAAATCTTATTGTTTTGATCCACTTAGTTATACAGCAACCTAATCCATTAGCTTGAGATGCTGAAGGCACCCAGAAGGTCCGTGTGGCTGGAATATAGTAGCTGAGGGGAAGCGTGGTACAAGGTGAGGTCAGTGACACAGACACAAGGCCACATCACCTTAGCTCCTCCTGTGGTTAGGATATTGTATTTTCATCTAAGTGTGATGGTAAACCCCAGGCATGAAATGATCTATCTTTTCAGAAGAAATATTCTGACACGAGAAAAGGGTATTTACTATCTCACAAAAATGAAAATTTCAGGATCAGGTATAGCTGGATCCAGGTACTCAAACAATATCATCAAAATCTGCCTCTGACCATCTCCAGCCTCTGCTTTTCTCTATGTTGGCTTTATCCTCAGACGGGCGCTCTCCACGTAGCTGGGAAGATGCCCTTGAGTGTCTCCAGACTAACTTTGACTATAAAGTTGGCAAAAGCAGGGAAGAGGGTGCAACTTTCTCTTCTTTCCTGCTGAAAAGAACTGGGATTGGGCCTGCTTGGGTCACGTGACCATTTGGGCTGTTGATTGTGGTGATGGCCCTCCTAGAACATGAGGACCAAATGATTGACAGCCCTGCCGGAAGCCCAGGGAGTAGGGGAGGGTCAGGAAAGGATGCAAATCAGGCAAAAAAAATTAGCCATTGCCCACTATGGACAAATAGAAACGGGACAGTCACCTTGTACAGTATTTATATAATTGAATGAATGATGGAGAACCTTTAGGGTTTAATCACCATTGACCTATGAGCGTGTAAGCAAACGCCTAGGCTGATGTGGGTGGTGAGTGTCAAAGTAGGAAGAGACCCCGTGGAAATCCGAGTTAATGTACTCATTATGACTGACTCTAGTTAGTACAATCGAGTAGCTGCCTGCCTCTTGTAGGGGCTACTAGGACTAGGGCCGGGCTGTGGACTTGCCAAGTAACCGTCAGACACACCTTCTACTGAGTCAAGCTTCACGCCACCTCTTCCTTTCATTCCAGGGACTGCTTGTGGCCTTGCAGTATTGCTTTTCCAATGGAGAGGTACGTTTTCCACGCTGCCATCCCAGCTCCCTGCGAGGCTGGGGCCGGCATCCTACTGCCCCTGGAGAGCTCGGTTTACATGACGGTGCCATGGGGGGGTGTGCAGTGACCAGCACGTCCTGGGACAAATGGGTACCACAGGCATCCAGTCGAGAGAGCAGCAGGCATCTCAGACCGATGGGGAAAGGTATTGGGATGAGTTTTCCAGAGTTTTCCAGAGCCCAACCGTGGCCCCGCTGGAGCCGCCCTGGGAGTATCAAAGTGTCATACAGTTACCAGCTGTAACTCTGGAGTCCAAAAATCTGCATTCAGGCCATGACTCACCCACGTAGGAGATCTGCATTAGTCAGGTCACCGTGGCTCTTTGAGCCTCAGTTTCCTCGTCCGTAAAATGGGAATAACAGTGGTCTCTACCCTGCAGTGATACCCCAGGGATGCATGGTAAAGGTCCTATGCATGGTAACAACGATTATTTTTATTGTTAATATTATTGCAGAGCCCCCCACCAACTCTCTGCTCCCCCAGAAAGAGGCTTGAAAGGGGGAGGGGAAGAGGCCAGAGCAGTTTTCTCCAGACTTGAGGAGTTGGTGGAATCTCTGGCTCCCTGTCATCTTCCCCTCCCCCCACCCCAGGTTTAAATATGGATTTCTGTCTCCTTCCGCTAGAATGTAAGCCTCTTGACATCAAAACCTCTTCCGTCTGGCTCACTGCTGCCTTTTCTGTATCTTCAAGCAGGGACCCATGATCCACCAGGCAGGTTTCAAATGTCACCTCGACACAGTCCTTTTCTGAACACCCTAGCTCAGATTTTAGTCTCCTCACCCCACTGTCCTGCTTAAAGGCCTCGCGGTGTCACTGTCATCTGCTCTGCTTCTCTTTGTTCGTTTCCCCTAGTGAGAAGGTAGGTTTCCCAAGGGTGGTCCGGAGTAGCCACTCAATACACATTTGCTGAGTGGACACTGGACTCAGTGACTCCCAGGCAGTAACCCCGCCCTCTTCTCACCTGGCAGGTGAAGGCCGAGCTGCGGAAGCAGTGGGCCCGCTTTTTGCTAGCCCACCACTCGGGCTGCAGAGCCTGGGTCCTGGGGAAGAACTTCCGATTCCTAGAGAAATGTCCCAAGAAGCTCTCGGAGGGGACTAGCTCCAGCAAGCTGCAGAAGGCGCGGCCCTCGCCCCACGGTGGGCAGCTCCTGCACTCGACTGAGGAGGGCCTGCGGGTGGCGGGCGCCCTGCCCCGCCAAGGCCACGCAGCCTGGCCCCGGGGCAGCAGCGTGTCGGAGAGCAGCGAGGGGGACTTCACCCTGGTCCACACCGTGGAGGAGATTCTCGAGGAGAGCGAGATCTAGGCAGGAGCCCACCTCTCTGGCTCCGCTCCCCGGAGACTCCTGAGATGGGCGAGGGAGGAGGCGGCCAAGCTGTACGTTGCTGACCTTGCGGGTGCAAAGTCAGCCCACTTCCCGCGCACCCCGCCCACTCCGACGTGACGTCGCCCCGCCTACTTTGGACGTCTCTTCCCGGCTTGCCCTGCTCTGTGCGACAGAGGCTGCGTGCCCTGTCATCCTCATCACCCCCGCAGGTGTGTTTCCCAGAGCGCCACCAGCCTTCCGGGCTGGGCCCACATTCGAGTGAATGGAGCCCTAGGATACAGAGAGATGTCTGCTTTGAAATAGAGGCCAGCCGCTATCCTTCCTTTACTCTTCATGGTACAAGGTGTCTATCTGAAGTCGGGTTCAGTGTGTCCAAGGACCACCTGCGAAGTGTTTTAAATGCAGTCTGACTCATGGCAGAGATTCTAAGAGGGTGCATCTGGGACGATGGCCGGCGATGGGAATTGTGTAACAAGCATCCCAGGTAATTCTGATGCGACCCCACATTTTGAAAACCTGGGGCAGGATGGGCAGCAGCCAGAAGTCCCCCTGAGCTGGCCGCTGGCGGGAGAGACCGCCGGAGTCCTGCATTCAGCAGTTCAGCTGTGACACGCCTGCCCTCCTCTGACAGGGTGGACCGCACTCTGGCCCCCAGAGCCCTCTCCTTCCCTTCTCTCTTCTTCCTCTCTTGTCAAGTCTTCCCTCCCTCTCTCCATCTCAGTTCTCATCCGTGGGCAGCAGCAGTTCTGTTTGATCTGTAACGAGCCCATCCTTCCTCGGAGGGTTGGCCCCAGCACCCAGGGCCCCTCTGAAAGTTGCTGTTGGTCATTTTCTCACTTTTCTGGTTCCACCTGCCTGTCTGAGCTTGGCTTCTTCAAGCCTTACTTGCCTACCGTTCTCTGCCATTTTTGGTTTGCCGCTGATACCTGGATGGCCGTACCTTCTGCTCTGGGAGGTTTGCCCACTGTTCTCCCGGCCCTGAGTCCCCCACTGATAAGAGTCCCACTCCTCGTATGGAATTGGATGTGAGAGCTGGAGGGGACCCAGCTGAAACGAGAGGACTGTGGCTACGCCGAGGAGGCACCGAGGGGGCCGGGGCTGTGGACCCGGTCTGCAGGTGGGGAGTCAGTTGTGCCCAGACCCTGAGTGGAGGGTGCTTCTGGAGGCTGAGGAGGGCCCAGGCGATTAGGGTCAGGCTCAGTGACTGCAGCTGTAAGGCAAGAGGCTGAGGAAGGTCAAGGGAGGAACGTTCTATGGAAACAGGGTGTCAGTTCTCAGGAGCGTCACTTTTACAGCGTGTAAAATGTATGTGTACGTGGGTGGTCGGGGTATTATGCTGTGGGACCAAGTCCTGCCTTATATTAGGGGGAGGCGCGATATGATACTTATCAAGTAGGGGTGCCAGATTTTGCAATTAAAAATACACAATTCGGATATAAGTATACGTATAGCTGATTCACTTTGTTATACAGCAGAAACTAACACAACAATGTAAAGCAATTATACTCCAATAAAGATGTTAAAAAAATCCACAATTCTCAGTTAAATTTGAATTTTGGATAAATGAATATTATTATTGTCTAAGTATATCCCACGGGATATACTTTACGTGAAATCCAAATCCACTGCACATCCTGTGTTTCACCTGGCAACTCCATTGTCAAGGACACTTTGCAGCAGGACGGAGACCAGGGTGAGGCAAGCAGACCTCAGTTCAGGTGCAAAATTTAAGAGAGTACTAAAAACCCACAGTCGTCAAGATAAGTAATATTTTAATGCAATATTAAAAAAAGTCAAATCTGTAAGCTACAGCCCACGGGCCATTTATAAAAATGACATTTCATTGGAACCAAGGCTGGGATGAGGGTGAAGTAAGTGAGGCCATGAGATGCAAATAAAGGGTCTGGTCCTGACTATATACAATTTTGATATTTTGCTCATCATGGACGTTTTAACATTAATTTTCATTTTTAAACAATTGCATGAAAATATTATTTATCTTGACCACTGAGCTTTTTGTCGCTTACCTTCAATTTCGCACCTGAGGCCGGTGCCCATCTTCCCCTCCCCCCAGTCCTGGCTCTGCTGTGCAACAGGGGAAACTGAAGCAATGACATTAGGCAAGTACGTAACAAAGCAAAGGTTTGTTTTTTGGTGTCCAGATTGTCCACAATTCAATCATTAAAATATATGTCCTACTTTTTCCTTTCTGCAAAAATCTCTGCCGTTTCTCATCAACCCATTAGCACCTAGAAAGCAGGGCCGTGTCGTATTCCCAGCTAGTATCCAGCAGAGCCAGTTCAGAGCAGGTTCAGAACACATTCATCAAAGGAGACGAGACAGAAGCGTCTTGGGAGCATCAGATGCTGTCGAGGGTCAGTTACCCAGGACCCGGCCACTAGTAGAAGGAACTTTTTTTCAAGCACTTGTAAGTATGCCCTCCCCGCTCACTCCACACATGAGGTGGCACACACACACACCACACACACACACTGCTGCTTGCTCTTGTTCTGCTAATGATTAACATAAGTTTATTTAATTTGATTAATTTAATTTAATTTAATTTTTATTTAATTTTATTTAATTTAATTTGTTGATTCTTTTACATTGGTTTCACACTGGAGCTGAAGGTCTCTGCCCCTGGAGAATCTGGTGCACTGTTCCTGGCCAGAAGTGGGAAAAAGAGCTGCCGTATTAAGCCTGGGAACCTGGGTGGTCTATTGTCTCAGGGACCGAGAAGAGTGGGCAGAGAGGTCGGAGAGAGAAGCAGAGGTCAGAGGTCAAAAGGGTGGAAGGCAAGTGTCTGCCTTCTTCTAGACCACTCCCTAGATCATTCACTTTGCTGTTGCCTTAAAGATCCAGCCTCGTGGGTCTCAATCCTGGCTTTGCAATCACCTGGAACACTTTCTAGAAACATCGATGGCTGGTGAGACCAGAAAGCACACCAGCAGCCCAGCACACAGCTTGGACACGTCAGAAGCACTGTAGCCTTGGCTGTGGTGGAAATGTGACCAGTGGCAGCAATGGTACCTGGCACTGAGGGACCTATTGATGAATCTGTCTGGGGTGCCTCCTGGGGATGCTAAGAAATGCCCAAGGGCCACTGCACAAGAGGCTGGGACCCTGTGAGAGCAGTTTGGGTTATTGTTCTTGACGAGCTTGTTTCTGCCCTTGAGTTTCCATGTACATGAGGAAGCAGAAGTTCAGAGATGTGAAGTGACCTCCACAAAGTCTCTATAGTGGACATCTATTTTTACAACCCACCCCTCTTATACTAACAGCACCAAAATTTTCCTTTTGGAAATCACACATCTCCCACTCTCAGTCCTTGAAGTTTGAGTCATTCCAACTCTATCCTCAGCCCCAAGGATGGGCATGAAAATCTGCTTGGCCAGTCTGAGCATGACATCCTCCTGGCACCAGATATTGGGTCAGGGATGGACATAGAACCAATCAGAGCCAGTGAGAGACAGTCCTGGGACTCTTGACAAAAAAAAGCATTTTTTCTTTCTTGCTGAAATTGGAACCACAAAGAAGTAAGCCTGGATCTGCTGGTAGCCGTCTTGGGGGAAAAGCCTGCCTGGCAATGGAGACTCCACAGCAGCGAGCAGAACCAGGAGATGGAGGAAGAGCCCTGAGACCTTGCTGGAGCCCCTGGATTAAGCCTGACCTTAAAGTTGGTGCTACTCCTGGAATTTCAGTTATATGAGTCAATAATATTTGTGCCACAGCAACTGGTGTTGGGTCTTCCGTTCCTTGCATCTGGAAGAGTCTTGATGACATAGCTCATTACCACCCCTACCTCCTTCTCTTCTCTTCAGTCAAGTCGGACTTTACACTGCCTCTAAGTTCTCTTAGCGTCTTCCCCACAGGGTGCCCTAGAGCTGTACAGGATCCCAGCCCAAGTGGCCCTGCCACCCCAAGCTAACAGAAGATGTGCTAATTAGGTTATGACCCTTGGGTCCTCCATTGGCCAACAGAAGGTCCAGTGGCCCCTTTATGTCTCTTGTTGAACCACAAACCAACAAGGTTATTATGCAGTGTCTATCCTTTTAGACTCAAGTGACAAGGATACCTTGACCTCAGAGAGAAGTGAAAAGCTCCCAACTTCACACCCCAATCAACCAGATTGAGTCGTGGAGGGCAGTGTGTGTGGAAAGAGCACTGGAGTGAGGCATTGAGCCCTTTGGTTCTGTCCCTAGACCACCCTGGGTCTTTCGTCTCCCTCCCACATGGCTCCTGGGTGGCCCGCTGTGTCTGATACTGGAGGGGTATCTTGGGCAGGTTATTACTGTCCTCCCCCAAGAACCACTGGACCAGATGCTGTGTAGCCCCCTCTCACTTCCAGCTCCGATGCTGTGCAATCCCAGAATTCTCTGTCCTGTCATGTCCAGGTGAAAACTATTGAGGCAGCCTGGTGTAATCAAAGGGACTCCTGTTTGAGTACCAAATCCTACTCTTACTTCGTGGCCTTGGTGTCCTCATCTACACTATGGGGATAATAACACCTCCATCAGTGAAATAATGCCGAGCCTCTAGCAGGATGCCAGGCCCATAGGAAACGCTCCATCCGTAAGTGTTACAATGACTCTCCAGTTCGCCCTCCACAAAGAGCGGCACTTTCTGGCGGCGGTGATTGTGCCATTGCTGTTGCTAAAGCTGGGGTGATCCCCCCACACCAGCAGATGGAGACGCCCCAGCCTCAGAGCGTTGCACACAGGTTGCTCAAGTGTCCAGGACATCTGCATGTCCTGCATTTTTCTAACCTCATCTTGGAACTTAGGCCTGGAGAATAAATGAACTTTCAAAACTGAACACAATGCTCTCGAGAACCCGCCAGTGGAGCTCTGAGGTGTTCCAGGCCCTAGAGCTCTGATAAGGCAGTGTGGGCCAGTGGGCAGTGCTGGCCTGGCATCTGCTCATTAGCTGACCCTGGGCGACCTGCTTGCTGTCTCTGCGTCTCCTTTTCCTTGTCCCTAAAAATAGGGGCCTCAGGGCCATCTCTCTTCACCTTGCAGCGTATCAAAACTGAACTTGTCATTATCTCCTGAAACCAGCACCTCTCCCTGGTGTTTCCCATCTCGGTGGATGACATCACCACTCACCCGGCACCCAAGCCACAAACCTGGCTGCCATCCTTGCTCCTCCCTCCTCCCCTGTACCAGTCAGGTGGATTCTACCTCCTAAATATCTCCCGAGCAGGTCCCATTCTCTTCATCCCACTGCTGTTCCCCTGGCCCAGGCCACCTGGGCGACTGTAAGAGTGTGATCTCCAGGCCTCGGGCTTGCCCCTCTGATTTATTTCTACCCTGCCAGAGGGTCCTCTTACAAACAGAAATCCCTCCTACTTGAAACCTCACACGGTACCCACCACCCTCACCTCCCCTGGGCTGCAGGGAAGGCCTTGCATGCGCTGGCCCCTGTCTGCTTTGGAGGCTTACCTCACAATCCGCTCTCCCTCTCTCTGCTCTCTGGCTACACTGGCCTTCTCAGGGCCCTAGAAGTCGAAACGCTCATTGCTGCCTCAGGGTCTCTGAGACACACTGCTTCCCCACCACCACCCTTCCCCCACGGCAGTCCACTGGGCCTTAATTGACATGCCTCTTCATGAGGAACACCTTCCCCATCTCTGGGCAAGTCGGCCCCTCCCATTGTCTTCCCACAGTGCTTTGCGTGTCTCCATGGTAACCTCACCACCTCAACCGACTCCTTAAAGGTCTGTGGTCTCCTCTGCGCCCTGAGTTGCACGAGAACAGGGCTGTGCTGTCTCTCCTTCGGCACCACAGTCCCCGCACCCTGGCCTACGGCTGCGACACATCCTTGTCTTTGAGACTGAGCCGACAGAAGTCATTTCTTCTTCCAGTTCGAGAATGACCAGTCAGCTATGTTCCCGGCTCCTCTTGCATTTATTGGAACCTGCTTACCCAACAATCCACAAAGGAGCTTACACGGTACGGGGTGGGGATATTTAGGCCTCCTGTGACCTAATCCTGGGATTACTGCGGAAGCCTGGGCTGGCGGGCAGGGGGAGGGGAGGCAGGCAGGTATAGTGGTTGGGACTTGGTGAATTGCTAAAGACGCTTCAGTTTGGCAGGAAGCCGTGCTGCGGGGTTAATGTGCTGCGGGTTGGAGGCTCTCCCGCCCCCCGGGGGCGCGTGTGCACGTGCGTGTTTACGTTGGGGCGTGGGGGACGGGGAGGAGACCTGAGCAGTTGACGTCAGGGTTTCTTTTCCTTAAGTTTCTCCTTCACTTTTTGCGGCTCAAATTGGATCAGTCGTAGAATTTCCACATTGGCTAGGGTTCCCTCGATGAACTCTTTCTCTGTAAGTTTATCTGTGCACAGGGGGGAAGAAATTACTACAGTCAGGATAGGCTGCGATAAAGCTGACGTCGGCCAGCATACCCAGTACGGATGGATCTATTATGAAAATACTGAGTCTCAGTGCCCCGGAGGGTAACCCCACCCCTGACTCCACCCTAGGACCCCTGGACCTCCCCAGGAACCAGCAACAAGAGGGTTAAGTTCAGGCACTGCCGGGCCTCGAGGAAGTGTGCTGTGTCTCTTCTGACTGGCTGGTGATCCTTTCCTAGGCGTCTGTGCATCCGTGATCTACCTTCCCATTTAGGACAAGAGAGATCCTTGTCCCCAGCTATTGAATTCAGTTCTATCCAGTGAAATGCACTCACTAAGCCCTTCCTCTGTGCCAGAGTCACTGTGTTTGGGGCTGAGGTCATTGCAGGGGGCAGAGGGCAGGGTGTGGCGTGGAAAGGAGTGAGATAATGCCCCCTGGCCCAGGAAACTGTGTGTCTGATGGGGAGACAGTCGCCTGTAGAAATGACCCTAGAACGAGGCAGCTGTTCCTTCCTGCTCATGGCTATGCTCATAGTCCTGCACGTAGTAGGTGCTCAATAAAGCTTGGCTGAGCTATTTGGGTTTCGCCATTGGCTTATGTTCCAGGCCTTTTCGGCAACCTTAATCCTTCCTGGATTAGGATCCAGCCTGGTTCCCTGTGCAGGTCAGGATGGTGACATTTGGGTTTTAAAGTCCCAGCCGCCGACTTCCCTGGTGGTGTAGTGGTTAAGAATCTGCCTGCCAATGCAGGGGACGTGGGTTCGAGCCCCGGTCCGGGAAGATCCCACATGCCGCGGAGCAACTAAGCCCGTGCGCCACAACTATTGAGTCTGTGCCCGGGAGCCACAACTACTGAAGCCAGCGCACCTAGAGCCCGTGCTCTGCAACAAAGAGAAGCCACTGCCATGAGAACCCCGGGCACCGCAATGAATAGTAGCCCCTGCTCGCGGCAACTAGAGAAAGCCCGCGCGCACCAACAAAGAACCAATGCAGCCAAAAATAAATAAATAAATTTATAAAAAAAAAAAAAAAAAGAAGCAGCAGCAGTCCCAGCTGCTCTATCAGCCTCACACATAGCTTGAAACTCCTCCCAGGAGTGAGGCGTTGTCTCCAGATGGGCCATGTGAAAACACAAATCACGTGGTAGCAGTACTGTTTCAGCCTCCCTGTGAGTTTCACCTGGGTCAGTTTGCAGTTTAGCCCGTAGCAGAACAAGGAACTCAGCACATGGCAGACCCAGAAGGGGGTCATGAAGCAGGTGAAAGAGCCAGTGGGGTAAGGTGCCACCAGTCTGCATCCCAGAGAAGGTGCGCTCAAAGGGGAGGTGACATCTGAGTGAGGCAAGGGAGGGGCCTACCCTCCAGAATTTAAGGAGGCTCTCACTTTTAGGGTCCTGCGAGCACAGGGCTGGCACCTGAGAATGGTGCCTCCTTAAATTTTGTGCCAGGGCACCTCCCTTGCCTCGCCCTAGTTCTGGCCCTAACGTCAAAGATCTGGTTGCTAATCTGCCTTCTTCCCAGACCGCAGATTAGCAGGGTCCTTATTGAACAGCCTGCTCAGGCCTGTGCCCGGGAACCTTGGTAAGAGACTGCCCCAGAGATCACAAAAGCGGCCAATACCGGTTCCTCAGATGTGCTTGGACCACGCAGTGTTTCATCAGTTGAGGCACTTCGGATTTTAAACATCTCGATTGCTGGCCTCTCTTTTGAACGAATCAGATGGTGGGGCCCCAGTGGTGCTGTATTCCAGCGTGGCAACAATTGACCAGAGGCCGTAAGACCAGACAGGCCCTCACGCCCCACACTGTTCGCCAGTCCCTATCTATCACTTAGTAGGGCCTCTGTCCACTTCTCTCTCGTTCATCATCACGGCCCCTGTGGTCATTCAAGCTTGCAGCCCCCATCTGACACCAGCCCCTCTCCTGTGTCTTTCCCGAGTTGGACGTGGGCCTCATGCACCAGCAGCCCTCACTGCCCAGTTGTGGAATCCATCTCCGCTTACAATGCAAGGCCGTACTCCCCACAGGCTGCTCCCAGCCAGACCGAACAGGGCAGGGAGCCAAGACAGGCCAGCTCCTGGAAGAAGGGGGCTTGAGGACACCCCCTCAGCTTTGCCAAGACTGTCCTAGCCCAGCACTGCAGTCTAAGACTTTTCTTACCCAACCTGCTTTCCTTGCCTCTGCGCATAAACGTTTCATCTGCTTTGCAGTCTGATGGCTTATCCCTGCCTCTTCCAGACCCCTCCCCATTTTCCCTCATACGCCTTCCCCCCATCAATCTCTTGAAATCTCATCGAACTCTAATCCCATCTGGCCATGCTTCTCAAGGGACCCAAACTAACTTCCTAAAGGAAAAACCATGTAAATTGGGATCCCACTTACTTGGGACTCCATGCTTTCAGATTATTCTGAAGTGAGGTTTACCCTGTCCCAACCGTGCAGAAGGCATTTTTGTAAACAAGTAAACCAAAGTGTCTAAAAACAACAGGCACTCCATTGGAAAAGAAAGTGGTTTGCTTTGCAAAGCCTCTAAACTTGCCGTTTGCATGTTTGCATACAAACTGCTAATGGGCTGTTGCCTTGACGTTTTACTATTCCTTCAAGGTGGGTTAACTCTGTCATAACAAAAGATGTTTTTTTCTTCCAAAGCACACCATCATTTAGAGCCTTCCCCCTCCCCCCAGAGATCTCAGGCAGGGATGGAGTTTTATGAGTGGTGGGATCTGGTGCCATTTCCCATCAGCTCCAGAGGGGTCCCACAACTGCCCACTGACCATTCTGCGCCAGTCCCCACAGAAGCCCTTCCGACAGCCCCGCAGCAGGAGGAGGGGTCCTCGGTCCTGCGTGGGCACTGGACTCGGAAGGGTCAATCTTGTTGGGATCTCTAGGACACAGCCCATGACTGTGAAATCAAAGGCTAGGAAGGAGAAGTAATTCACCATCATCCTTCTTGCCAAAGAACCCCCAGATCTTCTCAGCTCGCTTCTCCGGGGTGTTCTCATCTTCCGGAAGACACTTCACATCCTCAGGATTGATCATCTTGAAAATAGCCTACACGAAATCAAGAGGGAGAACCCGTGAGAGGGAGTAATTCTGGGGGAACCCATGTCGCTTACCAGGATGCACCACAGCAGAGGTTAAAATGCAGATGCTCAGGCCCCAGCCCGCCCTACTGAATCCAAGTTCCTGGGGGTGGGGAAGGGGCATCTGTACTTCTGAGATCCTCATAAGGGACAGGGAATGTGGGGGAGGGGTGAAGACGGCTTTCCCTTCTTATTTTGTCCCTTTCTGCACTGTTTGAATTTCCTGCCCCTGTAGACATATGACTTTCATCTTATTAAGAAAATGAAAATAAGAATCAAAAACTTCCTGATGATAATCCCATAGCAGCCCCGAGGCTGCAGTTTGGGAACTGGTACCTTTAACCCCACTCCCCAGAAGTTTTAGAATATCTAACGGCCTCTTCTGGGTCCAGGTGGTACCTTGGTTGTAAGGGCTAATATTTGTCAGGTGATTAACGTGTGCCACTTTTCTAGGCGCTTTTTACCTGTAGACTCATGACAAGTTTATGAGGTGGGGGTTATTGGCCCCGTTTCACAGAGGAAGAAACTGAGTCAACTAACTTGTTAGAAGTCACCCAGCCAGAAGCAGAAGAGTGGAGATTCTAACCCAGGCACGTTTGGTTCCAGAACCTCTGTACTTGCATCGCGTGCCATTCTGGAATGTCTTGGAGAGCGTTCGAGGCGCTGGGGAAGGTCTCGGGAAGCCCCTCAGTTACCCGCCTGCTCAGGGAGGGATCCAGAGAGAGATTTAGCCTAAAGCTCAAGGATCTGTCTCACCTCCCTCTAGTCTCATTAATAAAGGAGTTGGATGGACAATATCCAGCAAAGAAGGAGGTGCCTCCCGACCTGTGATCAGGGAAAGGGACAAGGTGGTCTCGATGTGCCCTTTCAGCTCCAGGTTACTAGGATTCCACCAGGCCTTGGGGACATCGGGGAGCCGGCCAGGCAGGGGTAGTAACGCCTGTGAAATTAACCTGGGGGGAAGGTCAGCAGCTTCAGAAGCCCCCTTCCAGCTCCCTGCGCCGTAACAAGAGAAGCGAGGAAACCAAACCCGGCAGCTGGGGCAGCAGCCTTGCTCACAGCGCTCAGAGCTCAGAGGTTCCCGGCGCTGAAGTGCAGTGGCTCCCTTAACTCCTCCGTCTGTCCTGAGCCAGGGAACCACGTGCAGGCTGGACGGCTAAAGGCTGGGAGTGGCTGTCTGCCGGCCAACCCCGCTTCTAGCGTCGAGGACGGACTGTCAGGGCCTTGGTGAATGGACCGAGAACGAACAGTTGCGTCCTCACCCTGGGCGCTGGGAGATTGTATGGTTTTCTCGAGGCCATGCAGTTTGGTGGTGAAGTAGTTGGGACCAGAATCCTTAACTTCTGACTCCCAGGCCAGTGACCTTGAACCTGGTGAATAGTAGGGGCTCGGCATCATCTTTTTTTTTTTTTTTTTTTTTTTTTGCGGTACGCGGGCCTCTCACTGTTGTGGCCTCTCCCGTGGCGGAGCACAGGCTCCGGACGTGCAGGCTCAGCGGCCATGGCTCATGGGCCCAGCCGCTCCGCGGCATGTGGGATCTTCCCGGACCAGGGCACGAACCCGTGTCCCCCGCATCGGCAGGCGGACTCTCAACCACTGCGCCACCAGGGAAGCCCTCGGCATCATCTTGCATAGCCTCAGCTGTGGATGCCCCCCTCCTTTTCTCCTCCCCCAACTCCTCCTTTCCCTGAAGGAGCACCAACTTGTAGGCCTCTGCTGGGCCTGGCATCCTTTAGTGGTTCTGAGGGAGTGGTCCCCATCCCAGGCCACCTGCCAATCCAGGGGAGCTTGCTCTACAGGCCGCGCCCAGAGGCCAGCGAGGTTCCCACACACACCTGCCCCTAATGGGAGGCCAAGCAGAGTCCACTTACCGCAAGCTGCATGCTTAGCTATTTTATTTATGGTTTCTCCTAATAAGGGTGGAAGAACTGTGCAAATGAAAGCAGGATTGCAAATGCATCCAAAATTATATAAAATAGGAAAAACATTCTCTCTCTTAACAGGAATGGAATTAGAGAAATAAAGCTAGTGGCATGGGGTAGTGGGGCCAAAAAAAAGATCCTGTAAAACGATACTAAATGAAGGGAAATAGAAATGATATAATAGGAAAAAACAGAAGCGTCTTCATTGTCCAAAAATATAGGGATGGTTAAATAATTTTACGGCATGTCCATAAGATGGAATTCTAAGCAGCTATTAAAAACAGTTTGATATTGAAAACATTCATAATAAAATAGTGGCTGAAAAAAGTATACTAAAAACCGTATGTGAATATGTCATAGTTCTAAAATTATTTTTAAATCTACAGATAGAGGACTGGAAAGGTATATGCCCATATGTTGACAGAAGTCTTCTCTGGATAATGAAATTAAAGGCGATTTTTATTTTCTTTTGTGTAGGTTTCTAAGTTGCATGAATTCCTTATATATTAAATGAAACTCTTTTTCAGACATCTAAAAATCTTATCGGATATACTTATCCTGGGCCAATGTGTTTGAAACATGTGTCTTTAAAATGACTTGTGAGGGACTTCCTTGGCGGTCCAGTGGTTAGGACTCCGTGCTTCCACTGCCATGGCCCTGGGTTCAATCCCTGGTTGGGGAACTAAGATCCCACAAGCCCTGTGGCTATATATATATATATATATATATATATATATATATATATATATATATAAATATATATATTTATATATTTATATATATATATAATGACTTGTGAAAGAATCTGAGTACGTCCTGTGGAAGGTTTTGAAGGACATTTTAATGAAGAAAGGAAGGAAGGTGGGAGGGAAAGAGGGAAACAATAAAGGTAAATAGTAGGAAATACCCAGATTCTTCTTCTTTAGGAGGCAAATGAAGCTGTGGGAACGCGCCCAGCCCTCTATTAATACTGGTCTATTGGAGACCCCTCCTGGCCACGCTGTCAGAGCCACTGACTCCCAAAGCCCGGGTCCCCACTCCCCCCTCCGGCCCCGCCCCCAGCCGGGCCCCCTGTGCGGAAGCAGTAGCAGGGGGTCCTGATCCCGGGTGAGCCCCGTGCAGCCCAGCCGGGAGCTGAGCCGGGAGCGCAGAGGCTGCCACTGACCGTGACGATCTCCAGCACTTCGTTCTTGCTGATGCTGCCGTTGCCATCTACATCGTAGAGGGAGAAGGCCCACTCCAGCTTCTGGTTGGTCTTGCACATGCTGGTCATGTGCAGGGCGATGACATACTCCTTGAAGTCCAAGGTGCCATCGCTGTTGGCATCGAAGCTGCGGAACACGTGCTGGGCGTAGGCCTTGGGGTCGGCGTCAGGGAAGAACTTGGAGTAGATGGTCTGGAACTCCTGCTGGGTGATGCGGCCACTGGGACACTCCTTCAGGAAGGACTGGTACCAGGTACTCAGCTCTTCCTCTGTGAACCTGGTGTTCAGCTGCAGCTCCTCCAGGATCTCCTTGGACAGGGCTCCGCTTTTGCTGTTCCCCATGGGTGAGCAGGTGTGGGCCCAGCCGGTCTGTTGCCGCTGGGTGGGTGGGTGTGTGGGAGGAATGGGGTCTCCGGGCTGCCTGACTGGGTGCTGCTGGAGGCGGTTGCTCCCTGAGATGCTGGTGGATTAGGAGGATTTGTGGCTGGTTCACCCCTGAACTTGGAGGGAGGAGGGGCCCGGAGCTTGAGTGGGGAGACGAGCTCCCGGAAGCCCCCTGAGATTAAAATAAAGAGCTGACAGGAGGAGGTCAATCCCTCTTGGCCTTCTGGGAGGATAGGACAGGTGATCCGAATCTTCAGAGCCGCAGCCTTGAGCCGAGGCCTTTCCCACTGCCCCTCACCCATCCCTGCGCCAACGTACCCCACCAGCTCTAGCTCTCTAAGAGCAACGATGTTCCCTGCCTGCCTTCTGCCCTAAATCTGAGGGTCTCAGCGACAGGGATGGCCCTGTAATGCAGGGGTCAGGAGCCAGGCTCTGGAAGCAGCCCAGGTTCAAATCTCAGCTTTGCAATTTACTAGCTGTGTGACCCCAGGTGCGTTTCTTAACGTCTCTCTGCCTAGAATTCTCTTCCCCTAATCTTTCACCTCCTTCACGGCTTTCCTTAAATGTCGCCTTCTCAGCCAGGCCTATAGTGACCATTCTGTCAACAAGAGCACCCCAAACGTCAGGCTGTTTATCCTGCTTGACTGCTCTTCCTTGATCGCACGTGCACCTTCTGACTTACTGTTTACATATTCTGCCTGGGATCGCACCAGAATGAAAGCGCCATGAAGGCGGGGATTCTATCTGTTTTGTTGCCCGCTGCATCTCCATCGACAGAAGGGTATCTGGCGGGTTTGGGCCCTCAGTGACTATTCTTTGAGTGAACAGGCATGATAATAGCGTCTCTCCCACTGTTATTGTGAGGCTGAAATGAGTTAATACATGCGATGCATTTAGAATAGAGCCTGGCACGTAGTTAAGAGCTGAACGCATGTTAGTTTTTGCCATTATTCTTCTATGACAGGGATCAAAAACTAAACTGCTTACAGGGGCCAGCAAGTGGAGTGTGTGAGTGAAGCCGGGGGTCAGGGAGGCAGTAGGCGTGGTGAGGCCCACGCCTGCATGGCAGGGGCTGCCAGTGTTTGACTCCATTTGAATGTGGTCAGATGGGATTATGGCCTGGTGTTACTAGATTTTTTGGTAAGCCAAAAGAAATCCAGAAATCAGATTTTCAGGTTTGAAAACTGCAATTTGGAAATTTGGAAAAATTGGAAATTTGCAATTTCCAAACTGTAAGAGTGATTTCCAAATTTTCAAAAATTTTCAAAAACATAGGGTGGGACAAATATAACTTATCTGTGGCTCCGTTTCAGCAGCAGGTCATCAGTTTGCAACCAAGCCTGGTGCCAGGAGCTGGCAGACAACATGCTTGTTGAGTGAGTGACTGGACAAGCAGGGGACAGGGAGCTCCACCAGGGGAGGCTTCCGCCGCTGCGGTCAGCTCGGTCAGCAGGACAGGCCACAGGGAAGAGCCCTCGTGAGTAGGTCTGCACCTGAAATCTCATCACCCAGAGGAGAGGTCAGTGGCGCCCTGGCTTGGCTGGGCGTAACGCCTGGAACCCCAGAATCGCCGTCTTGGACGGGAGAGATGTCTCTTCTTTGTCCAGGGGTGGTAACTACAAAGAACAAAGCCCACAGTGTCTAGGCGGGTGAGTCGGGGTTTTTATCCTATTTCGTAACAGGCTAATGGCAGGGGAAAGCAGGTCCCCGCTGCTGGGAGAAAGCCCCCTGCCAGCCTCCCCTGGTGCTGCTCAGAAAGGACCCGGAAGTTCAGGCACAGATGTGCTGACCTCTCCCTCCTGCCCACCCCACCCACTGTGGGTCCAGAGTGTTTCTCAGGAGGCCTTCATGTTAGGGGGTGGGGTGCGTATGTGTGTGTCATTATTTTTTCCCATCAGTTTGTGACAGCATATCATTTCTTGAAAGGAGCCCTTTCTCTCTGTCTAGACTTTCACTATCTTGCAGCATTTGTTCTCCAGAGCAGTTGGAAACAGGACAGTCACTGCACTCAAAAACAAACAAACAAACAAAAGCCAGGCCATGAAAGTGAGGCCAGAGGCCTTCACCCTGGCCTCTGAACCTGGCATGGGAGGTGATTAGAAGTGCCTCCTGGGTATCTACACCGAGACTGCAGGTGAGGCGAGGCCGATGTCACAGGAAGAAACCAAGCTCCAAAAGGATGTCACCTGCCTGTGTCACACAGTTGCCAAATGGCGAAGCCAGGAGGAAAGCCCAGGGCGGCCTCCCCACTGAGGGCTCTTTTCAAGACATTACAGCCGCCTCCCTTCTCAAGGAGGCCTGAGCAGAGGGGTCAAGAAGCCGCATTTCTGAAGGTGAGGACCTGGGTTGCCATGACGACGGAAGAGGCGGGTAAGGAGGCAGGGCCCCGGCTTAACACAGAAGGCAGCCAGAGCTCCCCCAGTCCCTCTGCCCTTCCCAAGGGCAAGGAGGAAGGAGCAGGTACTGTCCACATTCTTCAGGTTGCTGTGCCCAGGAGGGGCCCAACCGTGGGAGGGGACCACAGGCAGCTGTGTTGATGCTGCCGAGAGAGGGGTCATGACCTGGAGGTTTGTTTGAAAACCTGAATAAACATCTTCTATCAGAGGGAGAGTTTATGCTCCTTAGCCAAACAAGTTGTTGGGGATGATGTATTGTGAACGGATTTGTTAAGTCTGAGCCGGGGCCATAAACTCTCCCCGAACCCCTAAGACCACTGGGGAGAAGGCCTCGTCTCCGGCCAGTGACTCTGTGTCTCCCCCTCCCGGCCTGGCCTTCACTGAAAGACACAGGCTCTTCCCAGAGGCTGGCCCTGTCCCACCCCAAGCTGGGAGTCCCCCAGCTCCCATCCCGTTCCTCTACCTTCCCCTGCGTGAGCTGAACGGCAAGCGGACCCTTCGACCCCGGCCAGGAAGCAGAGAGGTAAGGGGCTTTGGAGAGGGCGGGTGGGAGGCCGAGAATGGGAAGGAACGCCCCTCCCAAGGGCGTCCCCATTGCGGTAAATAGCCATCCATCCTTCGGGTTGCTTGGACCGACATCCTCGGCGTCATCACCAGCGCCTCTGTTTCCGTCACCCCCCCCCCCCCTTCAATCTGGCTTGAAATCGTGCTGGCTCCACTTTCAAGGCACGGCCAGGACCTGAGCATTCTCCCCACCTCCACGTGGCCACCCTGCAGGCACCATCCCCTCTGCCCGAGTTATGGCTGCCCTGGTCCCCTGACCCCCTAGCGAGCCCCACAGCTAGGAAATTAGGCTGCACGCGCTACCCGGCTTGGAGCACCCCACACCCCCAGAGTAAAAGTCCTAGGCCTTGCAAGGCCTTCCAAGCTCTGCAGAGTCTGCCCGCCCCGCCCTCCAGCCACACTGGCCTCAAACCATTAGGTGCCTCCGGCCCTTAAAGGGGCTACCTCCTCTGCGTGGAACATGCTTCCCCCAGCTACCTGCCAGGCTTCCTCCCAGGGAGGGACTTCAAAGTCCCAGGTCTCCTCGACTTTGGTCAAATGTCACCTTCTCAGTGAGGCCACCCCAATCACCCTATTTCATGTTGCAACTCACCCCCCCTCACCCCTGAAACTACCCATCCCCGCCCCCTGCCCTTTCTCCATAACACCTAACATCTTCACACACACCGTATCATTTCATTACTCTGTCTCTTTCAGCTAGAAAATAAGTTCCATGAGGTCAGGGTTCTTGATCTGTTTTTCATCACTGATGTGTTCCCAGTACTGAGAGCAGTGTCTGACATACAGTGGTGTTCAATAATTATTGGATGGATGGATGGATGGATAAGAAAAGAAATAACAGCCAGGAGCCTCTTCCGTTCACAGGTACAGAAGTCTCCAGGGGAGGGGACTGGGGCCAGGGGTGTGGGTCTGACAGTGTGATACCCATCGGGGGGGTGGGGTGGGGTCAATGCCCAGGTGCCCTTTGTCCCTCTGCTAAGTCATCGGGGGTAAAATTATCACCAAGCCTGGGAGTATGGGAGGAACGCTGAGCCCATGTGTACAAAGGCGAGTGTGGCAGCCCTCCAGGGAAGAGGGTTGCCCAGTGGGACGACTCAGTGTCTCTGGATAGTTTATTTTACATGGGATGAATCTAAGCATCTCAAGTGTACACACAGCGCCGAAGGAAAAAAAAAGAGAACATTTAACTTCCTGAAAATGCTTTATAATAATGCAGAACAATTATATATAGCAAACGCCTTCAAAATTTAAACCCTTTAAACATTTAACTTTTCAGCATTAATACACACAAATGCTATTACGGGGCTGGGGGTGGGGTGGGGACAGGGTGGGAAGGGTGGATTACAGCCTCCATAGGGATCAGAGTTTCAAGAGTGTTACTTATAAATTATAGTACGTCAATTTTATTTACTGATCTAGGCAGCCAGGGAATGGGAGGATATACAGTGTGGAGTAAACACATTCATTCTGGGAGGAGGAATGCCGGAGGAGACACCGCTGTTTAACGTTAAAAATGTATAAAGTATTTAGCAAAAGTTACAGAAAACAGAGCAAACAAGCAAGTTTGTTAGAAAAATTCCACTTTCATGGGGTTTGCTGATGTGCTCGTTTGTGAAAGGGCTGCCCACCCCCTTCATCTCCTTCCTAAGGGCAGAGATGCAAATTTGGGGCCCCTGTCACCAAGGATGGCTCGTGTCCCTTTGAATGACTGTCCCTGGGTCCACATGGCTGCCTGGAGGCCACAGTCCCGAGAGCCAGTCTGCTGCCGCGTGTGGCGCCGGATGAGGAGCAACTCCACTCGGTAACACACGGGTCCCGGGAGGGGATGTGACTTAACTTCAGGTTATGGGACAAATGAGACAGCAGAGCAGGGCCAGTCCGGTGCTCTTGCCCTGGTACCATATGCTTTCCTTCCTCATCCCCATGTCACACTGTCCCCAGGAGAGCACGCATGTGCCTGAGCCCCTGCATCCCGCCGCTGCAATCCCATTAGGAATTTCCTTCAGACACAAAGGGTCAATTCCCCTGAACAGCGCAAAGAGATCCAAGTTCATCACAACCCCTCTTCCCTCAGAGGCACCTCCCAACAAAGGCACCCAACAGCCACGCCCCAGCATCTAGAGGGTTAGGGGAAATGGAACATTGGCTTTTGTCACTTGTCTTGGTCTCACCCAAACCAGGAAAGGGGAGTTGGGTCCCTCACTTTCAGGAAAGGCCCGACAGGAATGACTTTGATGGTGTGAAAGTCTTTCGTGGTCCCTGGCAGCGTGGGGCCCTGTGACTTGGGTTCCATGGCCCATACCTTCACCTGGCCTGGACCCAAGAATGTCTTCTATTTGCTGGGAGAGGTGCTGGTTGCCTTCCGGGGCTCAACTTTCACTGAGCAGGGCACGACCAGGATGTGCCTGGAGGAGTTCTTACCTTGGGGGTCAGGCCCAGAGCTGACCAGGGTCAGCTGGGCGTGGCCCTCTCTCTGCCACCATCCAGTACGGTGAGGGCACAGGCCAGGTGAGCAAAGTTCCGGCAGCGACAAGCACCTGAAGGGAGGGGGCCGTGTCTTCATGCCTGTTTATGCTCCTTGGAAGTGACTTTCAGGACATGGTGTCAAAACTTGGTGGATGAAAATTAACGGCTTCTGCTTTCTTTAGGGGTCCAAGGAGGAACTACCTCATTCTCAACAGCTCACGAAACTCGTAAGTTTTTGTGTCTGAACAGAGAAGCGCCTGGGTATCCCGCTCATGAGGGTGTTAGGTGACATCACGCACAGCCGTGCTGACGGGACACAGATTGGGCATGACGTGGGCACAGGGTACAAAACTGGAGGTGCCAAGGGGAGGAGACAGAACGCAGCAGCTGGAGGAGGCCTGGGAGACCGTCTAGAACGAACACCTTCAGTCTGCCGATGAAGGAACAGAGATCCAGGAGAGGGTGGTGATGGGCTCCCTGTCTTCTCATCCACGCTCCCTCCACCCACCTTCCACACCCTCTAACCCTCACCAAATGGCAGGGACTGGGCGAGTTGAAGGGAGGGTCCCCAGAAGCAAGCAGAACTACCAGCTGAGATGCCAGCGGAAATGGAGGGCAGTGGAGACCCTGCCCGCCCCCTCCCCCCGACCCCAGCAGCTTTCTGCATTGTCAAAAACCTAGAACGATCCGAAAATGCAGGCGTGAGCCCCAAGAACCGCTCGTGGGCGCCGCTGGCTGAAAGCAGCCGTGCAAGCGAGCTTAAGACCCCAGGCCAGGAACTTCGGGGGCAGACAACTCATTTTAAAAGCAAGGATGCACCCATGCAACGGACCGCTACTCGGAGATATAAGGGGACAAGCTCCTGACATCCAGCCACAAGGTGACGCAGAGGCAACGGGCCGAGTGACGGAGGCCAGACTCTAAGGCTACTGCAGTGTGGCTCCACTTCTACGACATTCTAGAAAAGGCGAATCTGCAGGGTCAGGAAATCCATCAGTGGTCACCAGGTGCTGGGGGTGGGAGGAGTGGATGGACATCAAAGGAGCCTGAGGGGATGTTCTGGAGTGATGGAAATACCACGTTGATTTCGGTGCTGGTTACAAGGCTGTGTACCTTTGTCAAAATTCACTGAACTGTAGACTTCAAAAGGGTGAATTATACTGTATGTCAATGAACCCCCGATACCAAACGTCAAAGATCTCAATAAACTTGTAAAAAGAAAAGGCAGGGGGACTTGTAGGGGCGGGGAGGTTTATGGAAATAAGACAGTATGCCGGCTAAGGAAGCCGGCCGCTGGTCTGCGCCCCACTTAACATTTGTCCGAGGCTTTCCCTACCTACATCGTCAGCAGCAGGTCTGCAGAATCCTGTTTAAACTCTCCTTGTCAAGGCCCCTCACAGCTGGAAGTAAAATCACTTAAAACAAGCTGAGGTCTTTGACGTCCTTTGAATTTCATGGCTCGAACTGCCAAGAAGGGGGCTTTGGCTCCACCAGGATTTCTCTGCACCCATCCCCTAATCTCGTAATGGATTGGTTTTCACAAAGGGAACAGAAACAAACCCCTGGTTCCTGAGTTTGCTTCGATCATTAATCAGCCCCAGGGAAAGGAGGCCCAAGGCGGTTCCACGGGCAGAACCTCGGGGCAGCCGTCCCTGTGGCTCAGCTGGCCAGGGCTTTGCAATACTGATCAAAAGCAAGAGAAAAAAGAAATGGAGAGGAACAAGTAGCTTTTCCTGGAGGTTTTCGTGGCAACTCACTTTTGTTTTAGAGACTGTTTTGTAAAAAATCAGGGCTATCACAGACAAAACGAAGTGCACCCGTGTCTCCCAGGTAGAAGAGGCTCACCTGTCCTCAGAAATGGAACAATGGATGTGCTCAAGGATGGCCTGGGGCCACTCATCCTGAATCAAGCCAGGCAGACCCTCCTATAACCTACGCGCCAAAGCCCAAACCCAAACCCAAACCACCGCCGGGGCCGAGGGTCCCTCCGAAGCGCGCTTTTAGGTATTCCAGACTCTTCATCCTAACTCTGATTTCACCCACATGCGGAACCCTGTTAACATAGGGATTCCAGCCCTGCTTGTAATTCGCTGTTCATTTCACGGCTCTCACTGGCCGTCCTCCGGCTTCATTCTTCCTCTTTGTAAAGTGAGAAGAATTATTTAAAACAAATCTCTGAACTTTGAGTTGGATATGAGCCATGGAGGGTCTGGCGGACCAGGTGATTATACTCTTGTTGCTGCCTGGTTTCTCTGTCCCTGGGTAAATGCCGCATGGCAGTAGTTTGTATTATGATTACAGGCTCCCAGTGGGTTAAATGTGGAAGGGGTGCAAGCTTCTCATTCCCCAGAAAGGTCTGAAAACATCCCCCTTCCACATGGAGAATAGAGGGGGGCCGGGGGCGGAGTGCCTGTCTGGTACGCAGCTACATTTCTAGTACCGGCACAATGCCTGGCTTGCCCCAAGTGTCTGCCGATTAAATGAATGAATGAGTGAATGAGGGAACGAATGAAAGAAGAGCTATCAGCACAACAGACAGTGTCTCTGCAAACCTAAATTCTGCAGAGAGTACCTGTATGTGAATGCCAAAGTTACTGACCTGCAAGGCCCCTGGAGAAAAGACAAGTCTATACCAAACAAGAGACTGTGGGCTTCCCGGATGACAGGGCCATACCTTGTCCCTAGATCTTAGCACATTGCCCAGGCTCAGCTAAATGCCTGATGAATGAATAAAGGAGGGAAGAAAAAAGAAAAAAGATGTGGAAGGGCTAACGAAACCGAGGGAAAAGGATGAGGGGGAAAGAATGACTTCAGAAAATAGACTGGCCCACAAGGGGCCAACTTGGGCTACCCTGAGAGAGGCAAGAGAGCCCCAGGGAAGCACAGAAGACTCCGGAATCCCCAGATGGGGATGAGAAAACAAAATCAACGAGCGATATCACACTCGAAGTATCTGCGTCAATCACAAGGCTGTTGGCTTTGAATGTCGGGAAATCGCCCGCAAATTAGTTTACTAAGCCACAAAGCAATTACTACTAGCACCGATCTTTGACAGAGAAACCAAAGAAATGATATCCCCAAACTGGCAGCTGATGTCATGGCCCAACTTCAGACCAGGAGCGGTTCTCCATGCCAGACACACATCCGTCCTGCTGGCCTTCATGTTGGTGAAGGCCTTCCTGCTGACCTTTCTGGTTGGGATGTTTCAATAAAAAAACTGGCAAAGCTTGGTCTGCTTTAGGCTATACGGCCTCTTTCTACCGTCACTACGAGGGCGCCACAGTGACTCAAAAGGCAGAGGTGCCAAAAGAGTCAAGAATAACAAGTCATCGGTTACCAGCATGGACGGCAGAGAGAAGGACCCGTGAGTTACCTTCTGCCCTCACGAGAAACACGTGAGTCCTGTGAATCCGAAGTAATCAAGGGAAAGATTAACAGGAAAGATGGGTTCTCAGGGTGCGGGTTCCTTCAGCCCTTTTCTTCCTCCCGTGGCCTCGAGCTGATTCTCAAGATTTAACACGTAAGGGAGAAAGTGATGAGTGAGGACCCGATGGCAGTGCCAAAGCTTCCCAGGTCACGCTCAGACCAGGCTCTCCCAGGAATGGGGAGGTGGGCAAAGGGCAAGGGGGTAGCAGCACCAAGCAGGGGCTCCGTGCGGGGATTTGAAACGTGCAGGAGCTGAGAGGCCAAGGTGCCAGACTGCCTGGTGACACGTACTGCGGCTACGAGAGTCTGCGATGCCTGCACAGTGCCTGCCAGTGAGAGCCATACACGAGACGGTGGTCCCGACCCCGCTGTGCCTAGGCAGGTGGGGCCATCTGGGGGGCGACAGACACTTGCCCCAACCCATCTCCAACATGGGACTGACCCAGCCCCCAGGACAAGCGAGGGTGGAAGAGGGAGCTCACCCGAGGAAGCGGCCGTGGGCTGGGTGGACGGGGCTGCCCAGGGACAGCAGGTGACATTGATGCCCGATCTAATAGGAAACACGATTCAATGCTCCAACTTGGGGCGAATTTGCTGAATGAGGTAGTTCCCTCCTGACCTCTGCAGGCAGGGTCGGTCTGGGAAAACAGGAGGCAGGCATTCTTCCCAAGACGCCCAGTGATGAAAAGCAGCAGAGAAGAGCCAGGATGTGGGCTCCCAGAATACGCAATGGGAAAAAACAAAGAGGGAGGGCTGCTGCAAAGGATTCTGGGTGCGGGCTGTTGAGCTGAAAGGTGCCTTCTATCCACGATTCTGATCCTGACACTTGGCTTGGAGACAGAGACCTCTCTCCCCCGCCCTTCCAAAGCCCTGGAGACAAGCGGGCTGGCTGGAGGAAGGGCCTTGGGGCTTCCAGGGGCGTGAGCGTGTGACACAGCTGGCTCTGGGTGGGGAGGGGACCTCTCTGGTGCTCAGCAGGGACCACAACGTTCCAGCCTCGGTTTGTTCTCGGAGTGGCAAGCACGGCATGGGACTTGGGGGGGCTTCAGCCTTGGAGACAAGGGCAGGGCTGTGGATCCATCTTCTCGGCCTGGGAACACTGGGGAGCTCCCCATGGGGCCATCCGGGCCGCCCTTCTGGCTTCACTGTCCCCTCTCCTCAGTGGACCAGGAGAGCGGGTGGGAGGGCAGCCCCGCTTGGGAGCAGGTCCCCCCCCGGCAGGAGTGCCACCTCCTCTGCGTGGGACCCCAGCCCCTCCTCGGCAGGACCCCCCAGGCCGTGTGTCTAGATCTCCATGTCCACGGGGCGGATGTTGCCCGTCTTGTGCTCCCTGACCCACAGCTCCCTGTCTTTGGCTGGGTCCACTTTTCGAAGCAGTTGGTCCACAGGCTCGACTGTCTGCAAGGGATGGAGAAGAGGGATATCTTCAGAGGCAGCGGCCGAGCCAGGGACATATCCTCTGAACCACGCTGCCTACACCCTCGTGCCCGTCAGAGCAGCCTCTCTAGAGGGCTGTGAGGCCCCGGGGAGGCCCGTGCGAGGGACAGATGTGGCAGGGGCTGGAAGACCCGGGGGCCTGAAGCTCTGGCCTCTGCCCTGCTTTCCCTCGTGCATGTGACCCTCCAGACGTCAGGGTGGATGAAAGGGCAGGTGGCCCAAGGGTCTGTGACCTGTTTCTCCTTCCATCAGTCTCCACATTTACCACCTGAGAACAGGTCAAATGGAACGTCGGCTTGAGAGGTTTTGAATAGTTCCAGCATCGTAAGAAATTCGCCAGGGGAGGCAAGGACATCTCCAGCTATTTTAACTATCGTGACGCATCTATGTGATGCACTCGGGATGGATTCACGTGGACATCCAGGGTAACTGACATGTCCATCCCAAGAGGTCACCCACAGGCCCGAGCCCGTGCCCACCTGCCAGACAGATTCATCTGTAGCAGCTCCTTGACCTGCCACCACGGCACAGGGCCATGGCTCTCCCCGGCCCCATGCCCCCCAGGGGCCCCGCTGGCCTCGGCCCGGGGAACTCACGCTTTGGTTGAACATGTCCGTCTCGTGCCGCAGCTGCGTGTACTGGCACAGATGCTGCCGGATCATCTCCACCCTCTCCACCTCCAGCCGTTCCAGCTCCTGCAGAGGAGGAAACCGGCAGAGACCTCTGGGGGTGTCCCTTCCACCTGGGGACCTTCCCCACCATGCGGGTCCCACACCCCCCTATACACAAAACACAGATGCTGCCTGCTTATCCCCCATCCTGCCTGACCCTCTGGGGTCTGACGAGGAACCCACCCCGTATCTGGGAGTGAAGGTGTAGCTGACGGCACAGCAGTTACTGTCTCCTGACTCTCGTTCTGCCAGGCGTGGTGGGTGCTAAGGGCTTTACGGGCACTGCTTAATTGTCCTCATCATAACTGTAAGAGGTTCTCTTCTTACCCACATTCTCCAAACAAGGGAATGAACACCTGCAGAGGTAACATCGCTTGCCCACAGCGACAGGGAATTATGGGAGCAGCGGCATTTGTACCAGGGTCTGTCGTGCCCTTAATCACGCGTCTGCACCGGTGCAGCCCCAGCCCCAGCCCCTGATGGCGTGGAGAGATGGAACACGTGCAGAAGCTTCTGCACCTCCAACTCTTGGGGCTTTGTCCCCGGGCCTCTGCTGAGCGGCCTCGTCTCCTCTGTCCACCCCAAGCGCTGAGGGGCAGGTCAAGGGAGCCAGGAGGGCCGGGAGCAGGGTGGCTACTGTCAAAGGGAAGCGCGGAGCGTTCGCCCTTTGGATCCTAGGTGGCCCCGCATCTTTGGAATTTAGGAGATCTGGCCGCTCTTCTGTGCACAACTAGGTCACTGTTCAGGTGATTAACCTGGGCGCAGGAAGTAAAGCAGGGAGTTTAATTAGGAGATTAACCAGGAGGAAAACGAGGTCACTGTGCCCGGGGGAGGCCTCTAATCTGCTCTGGTGGACTGGCACCTGGGGAAGGCGGAGGGTTAGTCTCATGCTGGACAGACAGATGGACGGCGGTGGCTTGGGGGCCGCGGGACGGTGTGGTAAGCACCTGGCATGATGCCTCCTTTCTCATCTGGCCCCACGACCCACGTGCCAACGCCGCTTCACCCCCTTCAGCGGGTGCTGACTTCACAGAAATACTCAACTGGGTTATTTTTCCTAAAGGGACCACTGTCTGCTTGGTTGACGCTGACCCCTCGGAGGATGCAGCACGAGCGCATCGTCGCCCATGTTCACACAGCTAGGAAGTACCGGGGCAGGGATCTGAGTCCACACAGGCTGGTCCGGAGTTGAGGTCTCAGTCCCAACACTAGAGCAGATCTAATGACCATCTCCACGGTCACCTCCACCCCATTGCCTGCACATCCACCACCATCCACCCAGGGATTCCTGAGCGCCCGCCCCTGCACGGACAAGCGTATGCATCTCTGGTCACTCACCAACGTGGTGGTCACCATCTCTTCAAACCACTTGGACTGGGCCTGGTTGTAGAGGTCCACACAGCGCATGAGGTCATCTCCTGGAAGGGCCAAGGCCACTGTCATACTCTGTCCTGTCCTCACCATGGCCGCCTCCTCCCACCTGCACCCCACAGCCAGGGTGATGGAGGCCACCGGAAAGTTGGGGGGGTGGAGAGGATGAACAGAGCAAGAGAAGGGGGCAGCCCAGCCTTACGAGAGGCCGGCTTCAGAGTGTCTATCTGAACTAGACTCCAGACACCAAAACTCAGGAAGGGGTTTTCTCAGTAAGAATATATATACGGTAGGGGTGGGGGGGGTACTCCTAGGACCCCCAACTCTATCATGAGCCCAAGAAATGCTTCCTCTTCTAAAGATGGGAGTTTCATTTCACATTGGAGAGTCCTGCTTGGTTGGAACATGTGACTCAAGCAACTTGCAACTAGTTAGAGTTGAAGAAGGGAAGTTTGCAAATCACGCGTGTGCGTGTGCGTGCGCATGTGTGCGTGTGCGCGCGTGTGCGTGTGCGCGCGCGCGTGTGTACATGCAGCAGCAAAGGGTGGGTGGGAAGGGAATGAGCTCTTTCTATAGTATTTTATTTCATAAGAGAGAGATCTGAAACAAACTATTTAACAAACTGCAAGTAATTGTAACATTACTAAGGTCCCAGCGTCCCAGACCCTTGCTACACAGAACACAGTTCCTGGGCCAGCAGCATCAGTACGCCCTGGGAGTTTGCTCAAAATGCAATCTCAGGATGTTTCCGAGACCTAGTGAATCAGAAACTATTTCCACAAGATCCTCAGGTGATCCCCGTGCACATCACAGTTGGAGAAGCACAGCTTGGTCTGCATGTAATTTCCTGATCATCACAGGGTGCCAGAGAGAGGAAGTCATCGTGGTCTCTGCTCATGATGGGAAAACTCATGAGTGAACCCAGAGATAATGATGAACTCTTCAAAGGGATTCCTATAATGGCATCACCTTGCTCATGTGGGTTCAGATATGAAAGTGAAAGAAAGTGGGCAGAGGTATGCCCACATGACCCAGGGCCTGGCTCAGGGCCCCCTCCCCAGTGAACCATACACCATTAGCTGGGAGCTAAGCCTTGAGTAACAGAACCCCAAATCAAGGCTCTGTTCATTTTTCCCTTGGTTCAAGGCCAAGACTGGGCCCTTGATCCCAAGAAAGACTGAACTATAGGGAAGAAAGTGGATATTTCATTGCAGATGCATTCCCACCAAGAGCTTGTGCCTGACCGTGGGCGGGGTCACCCTATAAACACCGTGTGAAACTCCCAAAGCCCTATTTGTTGATCCTGATTTTGACAACATGCTTCAGGAACTTCTGCAACATCAGGAAATAGTATAGGTGAAGGTAGGTGTGTCTCTTCTCTAGGCATCCCCAGGGTTTGAAATCAGGCCCTTTTGAACAGTACAGGTTAAGGACATGGATTCTGGAACCAGATCTGGGCTGTCACACAGCTCCACTGTTTACTAGCCGTGCAATCTCGGACAAGTTGGTTCACCCTGCCTGTGCCTCAGTTTCGTAATCTGTAAAACGGGGATAATAATGGTACCTTCATAGAGCCACAGTGAAGATTAAATAAGCACACCCCCCCCCAAAAAAAGAAAACACAAAGAACGAAATAAAAAGATAAACAACTTACGAAAAATGTTTGCAATTCAAATGACAAAAAGTTAATTTTCCTTATCAATCAATCAATAAGAACAAGACCAGCCATTTGACATAAAAATGGGGAGAGCATATGAATGAATCATAAAAAAAAAAGCCACGATGATTTATAAAAGTCTAGTTTTAAAATGCTCAACTCCTCTCAAAAAGCGTGTAAATTAAATTAGAAACAAAATACTATTTTTCACCAGATAGTTACGATGTCAACATCTGAGAGCAGTCCGTGCTGTCAAAGAGTTTAGGGCACAGGCGTTCACAGAGCTATTGGTGGGCGCCCCTCTCTGGAAAGCAACTTGGAAACATCTATCCAAATGGATACAAGCCTCTGACCCAGAAAGCCCGACCCCATCTCTACACTGTCTATACGCAGGTTCTGTTCCCCCCACCCCTGAGGTGCATTTACAGTAACAGCATCGCTGGCATCGGCAAAAACTCTGAAACAATCTAAAAGGCTTATAAAAATCAATTAGGGGAATGATGAAAGAAATCTGGATATGATCATACACCTGCACGCTATTCAACTACTTAAAAAGTACATGAATGGATGGGGAAATAAATTTACGGGTGATGGAATAGAGCTATCTCTAAGATATATCAATTAAAATATACGTTCAGAACACAGTGTCATATGATTTTATGTCTATGAATTTTTTTTTTTTTTTGGGCCGCGCTGTGCAGCACGTGGGATCTTAGTTCCCCGACCAGGGATCGAACCCGGGCCCCCTGCATTGGACGCACGGAGTCTTAATCACTGGACCGCCAGGGAAGTCCCTATAAATTTAAATATTAAAAAACATTAAAAAAAATGAAAACACTAGGATGTGTTGATGGTGATTATATCTGGGAAATAAGATTTTATAGTCTTACGTGTTGATTAAAATTTTTTGTGAAGCAGCAATATTGTCTTTGTAATATAATGTTATGTTTTAATAGTTTAATAAATTAAACTAATTTAAATGTGCCTCTCCCATCCTTGGGTTCCCTTTCCTACTCCCAACAAGTATATTGTGGCTTCCGTTTCTGCATCCAATACTTTACCACTGTGCATTAAAGACCTTTATATAAAATGCTGTATTTATATTACGCTATTTTGTTATGACATGTTTATACCGCCTTATTTCAAAATGTCACGAAGGTGGCTGTTTCATCCTGTAATGAACGAATTATACCAGGTCCACCAGAAGTTGGGGTGAAAGGGATTTAGAGACCATCTAATCCAAACCCTAGTCCCACAGCACACATTTTAATCCCAGACAGCAAAACGCATTGTCCTTGTACACCATGAAACTGGTTTTTTAGAAATATTTAACAATTTTCTTTTTTAGATTACTGTCTCTCACTGGTTTTTCTCCCCCTTCCTTGTGCATTAGCTAATTTTTACCTCTAGGTGGAAGCAGAAGCCGACTCATTGGGAAATCTCTTGTTGAAAATCTGAAATACGGTTATTTCTTTAAACAAAATGTTGACCTCTGTTCTGGGGCAGAAGCCCATCATCAGAGGCGAACCTTTGGAGTATCACTCCCCGGGGAGGTGGGACAGCTTGGGTGGGTGTGGTTTGCACTCCCCCTAGGAGCTCCACGCAGCGACAGGACCCCTGAATTCCGGGTGCCTGGAAGAGTCTGTCCACCTCCTGGCCAGAGATCCAGGGCTTGGACCAGAAGGAGCCCTCTGGCCCAAAGGGAGGGTGTGGGGAGCCCTGTCCCCTGCCACGGCCTGGACACAGCCGGGTCTGCTCCCCGCTCCACAGTCCCCCCGCCACCCCAGCCTGTGGGATGCACGTTCACGGGCACGCCATCTCTCAGCCCCTCCTGTGTTTCTGTGACCAGGTGAGGATGGACGGGGGCAGCGGGCGACGGTGCCTCACTCACCAGCCTGTGTGGACTTCCTCCGTGCCTTCTTGATGTCCTCCTCCGTCTTGTTGCTCAGCTTTATCTCCAGCTGCTGGGTCTTCATCTCCAGGTCTCTCTGCCGCTCCGTGAGGGCTTTCCGGGCCTGGGGTCCAAGGACGTGAAGCTGTTCATGGGCTCAGAGCCAGGAAGGGCCTATGGGGCACACGGGGCCTGGCTTCCCCTTTTCTAGGTAAGAGTCCTTTCTTTTCCCTGTTTTTGTGGACGAGGCCACAGTGGCTCCGACAGGCTAAGCAGCTAGACCAGCATCATCCAGCCAGTTGGGGACCACGTGGGGGCTGCAAAGCATCCTCTCATCCCCATCTCTTGGCCTAGAGCAAGCCCCTCAGAGCGTGTTTTCACTGGAGCATGCACACGTCCTGGGGACCCAAGCGGTCCTAAAATCACAGCTTCTCCGGGGTGGCAGGGACCACAAAGGCCGACATCACTTCCCAGCAGTGCTTAGCAGCTGGGAGCGCCAGGCTCCCCATTCTGGGGCAGGATGGGCCCTTTGGTGGCAGCTGGTGGGGATTCCGTCAGGAGGGAATCTGCCAGGTGAGACCCAGGCAAAGGGGCCCCATGTGGACCGACAGCACATCCAGGCTCCGAGACCCACAGAAGCAGGGTGTACCTTGTCTCATGTGCCGGATGGAGGCCCCCATGCCCTCCACGGCAGGTGCAGCCACGCCCACTCCCACTCAGAATCTGAGCACCGGGGGGAAGCGGCCCACCTACCCTTTGGCTGGGGGAGGGGGATTTCATACTCCCCACCCCTCCAGATCCTGTCACAGGGGGACAAACCTCTGCCTCGGCACACGGAGCCCCTGCTGGTTCCCAGCCCCCTCCCCTCCAGCAGGACCCTCCCACCCTGGCACCCTGGGCCTCACCTTCTCCACCGCGGCATAGCGGCTGGCGAGCTGCTTGCGGAGGTCTGCAATGTGGTGGTCACACTTCTTCATGTCCTTCTTGAAGTTCTCGCGGAAGTTCATGAGGGGCTTCTCCACCTCACTGTGAAGCTGTCGATGGGGGAGACACACTCAGGACCCCGGGGCAGCAGCTGCAAGTGGAGGGAGGGGGCGCTGCCCCCGACCCTGCAGGCGAGGATGGGGGGCCTTCCCACCGGAAGGTCAGAGACAAGTGGCTGCTGATCTGGTAGCGGTCGAGGAAGTCACGTCAGCTGGCCACGTCCCAGCGTTCACACCAATGGACGGGTTAGCACCTGGAGCCTTCGAGTCCCTTGTGGGCACCCCCTTCCTGTGCTAAGTCCCCAGAGCTTCCTCTAGGGCTTTGCTCAGGTGTCCGGCTCCCTTTCTTTCCAACCCGGGAGCTTTCTCGGGGCAGAACCCAAGCCACCATCTCTGTGTCCCCAAGCACTTAACACAGGGACTGCTGCATGGGCGACATTTAATCAGGTGATCTCGGGGCAGCTCTACTTATTGGACAGCTACTACGTGCCACGTGCTGAGACCGCAGAGGATCTGCTCACGGTCTGGATGTCGAGGAGGTCTTGTTAGGAGCTCAGGGCCACCCCCCCCCCCCTTCCTGAACTGTGCCTGCTGGTCTCTGCATGGAGGCTGGCGCAACCCCACCACACCAGAATGAACTGGCCTCGCACCCCCAGGGACAGAGAAGGGTCCTTTATGCTCTGAGAGGTGCTGGGTGAGGATGGTTTTCAAGCTTTTCCCTTCTCTTTCATTCCTTCCCTCTCTCCCACTCCACTCTCTTTGCAAGGAGAACTTTTACTTAAAACTTTTGCGGGGGGGCTGTGAACATGAGACGTATCTGATAAGAAAACAGATAAATGTGGACCTGCTGTGGTCAAAGTCACAGCCTAGAGCCCCCCCGACTCAGCCTCTCAGAGCCCCACCCATTGGCCCCCTTGGGCCCCCTCAATCTGCCTTCCAGGGTCCCTCAGCCTCCATCCGCCCCTCTGGGAAGCAGAGCTGAACTTCCCTGGATGGACGACATCCCACCTCGGGGGTTCTGTGATCGCTCTCCTCCTCCCCTTCACCAGGCCCCTTCTTCCTACATTATCTTTTCCTCAGAGACCTCAAGGACAGACGTGTTCCTGGTCCTAAAGCACCGATTACACATCACTGTGAGCTCTAGGAGGGTGGGGGCCACGCCGGCTTGGTCACTGCTGTGTCCGCAGCCTCCGGCCGGAGCTGGTGCACAGTGGGTGACCCTTCTCTACTTAGATCTTCAGGGCCCAATGCCCCGGGTGACAAGACGATGCTTTGTTGGTGGACAACCTTCAAAGACTAACAGAGAGCGGGCTGCACAAACGCCCTTCTCTTCCTCCTGTTGGTTGTAACGTCCGCTATCATTTTTTTGAGCCCTTGGAAGCTTCCTTGCACAGGAAAACATCCCCATCTGGTGGCAGTTTGTAAGATGCCACGAACTTGAGCGCTGCTGAGAACAAGAAAACACCTTCCCCACACAGGTTAGGCTTTGAGGGAGGAGGGGGAGGGGCTGCATCACTGGCTGCCCTGGGAACCGGCTCCTGCCGGGGGCTCTACATGGGTTAACTCAGCCTGTTGACCCAGTAACTCCGCGGTCTCTTTCTGAGGGATTTCCAGACTTCATGTACCCAGGAGTGACCTCGCAGAGGTTTATCAATACTCAGGAGTCCTGGGCGCTGGCCCCAGATTCTGTGGTCTGGAGAAGGGTCCAGGATCCTGCCAACACACCCAAGCTCTCCCCCAATTCCAAATGACATTCTGGAAACATCGTGCTACTGGCTGTCAGAAGCATTCAACCCCATGGATTGCAGACCCATGGATTCTCCCTCTGTATTTTAAGCACTTTGAAAATAAGGCTAATTTTTTCTTTAAGAAAGTTGGCTGGGTGTTTTTTTATACTCATTCTTAACGTTTAAGCATCTCTGGCGAACCAGGAGGCAGAAGCCCTCCCCGGAAGCTTGTCCGCATGAACTTGAGCTGGCCTGGCTTGGATGCCACAGGCTATTGAAGCCGTTTGGTTTGCCTTTCAGAATTCCTGTCTCCTCCTTTCGTGTCACTCATCAGAAGAGAGTAAGGGAAAACTCAAGTTGGCAGGAATTTCAGAGACCACAGGGAGACCTCGGAGACACTGTGGGTTTGGGGCCAGACCACCACAATAAAGTGAAGACTGCAATAAATAGAGTCACATGGATGTTTTTGGTTTCCCAGTGCACATAAAAGTGATGTGTACGCTATACTGTAGTCTGCTAAGTGTGTAATAGCTTTATGTCTTAAAAATGCACATACCGGGTCTTCCCCGGTGGCGCAGTGGTTAAGAATTCGCCTGCCAATGCAGGGGACACAGGTTCGAGCCCTGGTCTGGGAAGATCCCACATGCCACGGATCAACTAAGCCCGTGTGCTACAACTACTGAGCCTGCACTCTAGAGCCCACGAGCCACAAGTACTGAGCCCCCGTGCCACAACTACTGAAGCCTGTGTGCCTAGAGCCCGTGCTCCGCAACAAGAGAATCCACCACGATGAGAAGCCCACACACTGCAACAAAGAGTAGCCCCCCTTCGCTGCAACTAGAGAAAGCCCACGCACGGCAACGAAGACCCAACGCAGCCATAAATAAATAAATAAATTTGTTTTCAAAAATGCACATACCTTAATTTTTAAAATACTTATTGCTAAAAAAATGCTAACCATCACCTGACAACGCAGGGTCGCCGCACACCTTCAATTTGTTAAAACAAAACAAAACAAACTACACACACACTAAAGCAAAGTGCTATATTAAACAAGGTATGCCTGTATCTAGTCCAGTGGGTTACTAAGAGTTGTGAAATCATTTTAGTGGGTCAGGACCTGCTTTTAGATGAGCATAGCCCAGACACGAAAATATCAGCGTGCATTTTAGGCAGAAGGATAAGTAGTTTCACAAACAGCTGTTTTAGCCACGTACACGTGTATCTGTATGCGGATATCTGGAGGTGGATACCTGTGTGCTCCAGGTGGCCATGGAAAATGTATAACGGTGGGTCACAGTCAAGTAAGGTTCAAGTCACTGATCTGGTCCAACCTCTTCATTTCACACATGAAAAAAATGGAAGCTCAGAGATGCTAAGTGACTTGCCCAAGGTCATAAAGCTTGTTAGTGATGGCACTGACATAAAAGTCATGTCTCCTGAGGCTCACTGTGCCCCCCAAAATCTTCTGGCTGAATGCATGGCCTCGACTGCAGGATTAGATTTTCTCCCATCAGAAGGAATTTTTCTGTTCTCCCTTCTTCACCCAGAAGCGAGTATAACTTCCTTCATATATAGCAATTTTATTTCTCTAACAGCCTGTTGCTATGAACAATGGCTCGAGCTAGGAGACCAGAAAAGCCTAAACGATTCCTGAAATGAAACTGCGTTTCTTAAAGAGCTCTCGCCCCCGACACAGAACATGCGGGGTGGAATTTTTCAACGAGCCTTTTGGAGCAGACGGTAGAATGGATTTCGTACATATGGAGCCGTATTATCCAGGGCGGACAGATACTCTTTGGAGCCTTTTCAAGGAATTGTCACACAACCACTGGGCTGCCACCATGACTGCCCGAGGGCACCGACACCGCCCGATGGGCTGGAGGCAGCAGACATTCTTAGAGAAACATCTATGTGTGAATTTTGTGTGAACCTTCTTCAGAAGCCTCCCGTCAGCTACCTGAAGTCAGCCCTGAATTAAAACATCCCGGCATTTGGAGGGCCGGACTGCACTGCCCTGGACAGTCCTTAAGAGAGGGCAGAGTGCTCTTCAGAACAGGGTTCTGTGTTTTAAATGCCACTGGTCCGCCCGGAGAAAAGGTCTGGGGGTCAAAGCTGCAATTCACTCAGTCCTCTCCTCTGCTTCCTCAGCAGCTGAGCCCACTTGGCTGTGTGACCACTGGCTGCGATTTAACCCCTCTGTTCCTTCTCATTTGTGAAACGGAGATGCTGTCTTGAACAGTAGCTGATAAAATTGAGGGGGATGAATTATATCCTACACCTAACACTTACATCACCGTGATACTGTGATATAATAACCAATATATATTTTGCTTTTTGTCCCCAGCTCCTGGCTGGAGCTCCTAGAGCCTTTGCAATTTCCTAAACAACAAAGGTCCCAGGAGCATCCTTTGGTCTAATATTTGGTCTCTGACCCACTGTTCCTGATACCAAGCTCCATCCCTTGGAATTTCCTGGGTGATAGGAGGGTCTTTTGTTCGAATGAGGTGCCTCTGCCTGGGCTCCTGGACGGGGGCTGGTCACCACAAAGACCAAGCCATGATTAGAAGCTTGTAACTTTCAGCCCCCTCCCCATCACTTGGTGAGGGGGAGAGGAGAGGGGCCGGAGATTGAGTTAATAATTGATTCTGCCTATGTGATGAAACCTCTATAACAATCTGTCAATCTCAGGGCCCAGAGAGCTTCTGGACTGGTGAACACACTCAGACGTGAACACACATCTCTAGCCTTTATCCTATCCTTTAATATATAATAAACTGGTAAACCTAATAAGTGTTCCCCTGAGTTTCGTGAGCTCTTCTAGCAAATAATCAAACCTGAGGAGGGGGTCACGGGAACCCCTGATTTGTAGCCAAGTGGGACAGAAGTTGTGGGTAACCTGGGGACCCACTTCTTATGATAGCCATCTGAAGTAGGGTTGGTCCTGTAGCACTGAGTCCTTAACGTGCAGGATCCTATGCTGACCCTGGGGGAGTTAGTGTCAGAACTGAATTAAATTGTAGGACCCCCAGCTAGGGTCAGGGAATTGGTTGGCGTGGGGAAAACCCACCCAGTTTGGTGACCAGACGTACTGCTGTGAGCAGCAGTAGTAAAAGGAAAGATTAGAGGAAAACACTGCACGGGGGGGAGTGCTCTGTCACCCGCTGGGCACCTTACGAACGATCGAGAATCAGACGGCCTGCTGATGGAGAGTAAATGCCACCAGGATTCCTGGGGCTGCGGCAGGCGACCCTTCAGAAGCTCGCAGACCCGGCTCCCAGTCCCATCACAGTGGCAGCCTCTGCATGCATCTCACAGTCAACGGAAGTTTCCACCACCGCAGAAGCTGGAGCCGCTGGGGGCTAGGAGGGAGAAGGGAGACCTAAAGGGAACACTACCGTGATCTACAGCTTAAAAACAACTCCCTGCTTTGTACGCAAGGCTCAAAAGAGACCCATTCACGGAGCTCCCTTCTCTCCCAGTACTTGAGAGGCAAGTTCCTTGCCAAGTGTCGGTGTCTGAGGTTAGTGTGCCACTGCTGGCCCAGGAATTCTCACTCACATCTGGGTGTCAACTCAGTCTTGGGGCTCCAGCATCCTTCAGGAGCAGGGAGCTGGTAACACACTGTTTTTCCTCCCAGCCCAGCTCTTTATAAAGCTCCTTCACACATCTCAGCCGTACGAGTCACTCATCCTGCTCTCGGCGTGCGGAGAACCATCACGGGGTGGGGTGGAGACCTGGATACAAAGTCAGTTTCCTGGCTTCCAATAGCGCACTAAGCCCAGAAATGCAACTGTTGTGGAAGAAGCGCTAGAAAAGACATAGGACCTGGGAGCACTGAGTGCGGAAGTCGCGGGAAGGGGCAGCCATCTTTGTGGGATGCCACGTTCAAGTGGCATCCTCCTCCTTTACACCCTGATGTTAAGGGAGGTAGTGTACACCCTGCTGTTAAAATGTGGGCTCAGGGGCTTCCCTGGTGGTGCAGTGGTTGAGAGTCTGCCTGCCGATGCAAGGGACACGGGTTCGTGCCCCGGTCCGGGAAGATCCCACATGCCGCGGAGCGGCTGGGCCCGTGAGCCCTGGCCGCTGAGCCTGTGCGTCCGGAGCCTGTGCTCCACAACGGGAGAGGCCACAGCAGTGAGAGGCCCACGTACCAAAAAAAAAAAAAAAATGTGGGTTCAGAGGGTTTAAGTGCTTTGTCCCAGTGTCCTCTTGGGCTGGTGACTGTGGGAGGGCAGAAGAAAGAGCGTAGACCCAGTAGGCAAAGGTCACCAGGAATGATGCCCCTCTCCAGGGGCTCTCGTCCTTTAGAAGGCAAGCATCCTAGTGGGCGGCCCCATCAGTCACGCACACTTTAGTGTGAATTTCCCCCTTAGACTCTTGGTTTATTTTCCACCTGGAAAGCAGCTAAGAGCCTGAGAGGGAATTTGGAGACAGGAGACAGGGAGTGGGGAAGAGAGGGTTGTTTGGAAACACGGAGAAATCTTGGCAGAAAGTAGGCCTCAAAAGACTAGGGGGTCGAGAGGAGATCGTCATAACTTCAGAAAATATTTATTGACATCTACTATGTACCAGGCACCACTCTGAGTCCTGAAGACAGAGTGAGTAGGAGAGAAACATCACTGTCCGAGGGCACGATGCTAGAGTCTTTTGGACCAATGGAAAGAAGGGTCAGCTATCTAGTCTGACATTGTGTAACAAAAGACACAACAAAACAAAAAAATTCTCCCTTCGAAATAGTCTAGTCTCTCCCGACACTAAGAAGAGATAGAAAATGCCAATGCATTCCTTTGAAAGCCAAGCAACACAAAAGTGCAGTTTCATCACTCAGGGGCTCACCCGAGAAACTGAGGGGCATCTACCCTCACCTCGCAGAGGTGTGCTGGGGTTACTCGCACTGGCTCATCAGAGCCCAGCGTTAAATTTGGAGGAATTTTGTGAGTTCGTTGTTAAAGACAGCCAGTATTAAAAATTAAATGACCTAAACTTAAAATTAACAAACTGTATTAAAAACAAATGTAATACATATCCTCATACCCTCCTAACTCCATCTGACTCTTATCCACGCTCTATGATTACTGATGCTATTTTGTTGGTACAGGGGAAGCACAGTCTAATGGTAGCATCTCTTCCCGACTCGAGGTTTACACCATGGAAACTGTGCAACACCACACCCTGGAGGGACCGTCGTTAGACGTTCAGCAGCACATCGGTGCGTAGGACCAACCCAGGGAGGGCTTACCTTGGCGGAGAACTTGAGGTGAACTTCGGCCTCGTCGGCAAGGCTCTTCTTCACCTGCGCCCACGCTTCTCCCAGGGAGCTGCAACACCAAGGAGTCGATGAGGCTCGGGGAGGCCACACCGACCTCAGGTCAGAGGCCACGGCCCTCCCTGAGACAGGATGGTGGGTCTTGACCCCGAGTCCCGGGGGAGCGTACGACACAAGAGACCGTGGACTTCGATGAGGCAGAGGCCAGGCACAAAAGAAACCTGAGCGCCACGCCTCGACCTATGTGAGCAGAGGAGCCCTCCCGAACCAAGCTGAGAGAATAGACGGCAGCAGACAGTCGAGTGCCTGGGGAAATACCCAGAAGCCCAGAGGACTGGGGAGGTGTGAGAGGGAGCTGGGGTACAGTGCCGTGAGGACCCTACTACCTGGCCCATTACTGTCTCCGGCCTTCCTGTCGCTCCTCCCTGGTTTGCTGTTGAGGGTTGGAAACGCCCGCTGGCAAGCCAAGGAAGGAGAACGGATGCCTTTTCAGGGAGAAGCCCTTCTCAAACAGAAGGCACCACGCAGCCCTGCTTGCGGGCGAACCTCCAGCGGCCTGACTTCCAAGGAGGGCAAAGATGGACCACCCGGGTCTAGGAGCCTCTTAGGGATGCCCACACAGCAGAGGAGGCTCGCCATTACCATCCTCAGGAGCACGGCCCCCCGCTAGTACCTATTCTGGACTGTGAACCGCGGTGCTGCCCACAGCCGACCAGAGAGGGGCAACGTCCTCTAAGCTAAGTAACTCTTCCACTGGTAGGAGATGTTCCAAGTAGAAGGAATCTCCTAAGCCCCCCAGACTCTTGAACGCAGCCCCCGCGCTCCCGTCTCCCTGATTGGGAACTCTTGAACCTCGATGACCTTCAAAACGACACTCCTGCACGTCTGCTCGAGACCTCTCCACCCAGCTGGTAAACCCGGGCTGAATAGTCCGTTGACTTAATTTCATCAAAAAGCCACTTCCCCCAGAGAATTCATTACACTTGAGGGGCAAAAAGCTGATTCAAAGACAGCAGGCTGCGAGGCTTCTGGGTTTTGAGCCGAGCGGCCAGCAGCTGAGAATTACCCAACAGGACAGAACAGAACCGATCTCTGTGGTCAGAGTCCGGGCCTGTGTGGTCGTGGTGCTGGCTCAGGCCGGGGCGGCTGCATATGGGAAATGACTGATGGATTTTATCTTGGCAGCAAAGAAAGGTCCCCTCAGGTGATCCCAGCTGGGGGGCCCCACCCGAGAAGAGATGGAGTGAGAATCGGAGGGATCCAAGCTGCTGGCATTTGTCTTGGCCTGAAGGGCCTGGGCTCCCGGGAGCTGGGCTGGGCCCACACTGGGTGGCCTGGCTCCTTACCTGACTGGGCGGACAGGTAGGGGGTCCAGGGTGGGGGGAGGAGGGAGTGGAAGCGGTCACGATAGTCATACAGATACGGGATCGGAACAGCAGGTCCAGAAAGAGACTCGCCCAGATGCAGGCGATGCGCTTGCAGCAAAGGTGCCAAGTGTCTCAATGCAGAACAGACAAGCCTTTCAAGAAATGGCCCAGAGACAACTGTACATCCACAGGGAAGAAAGGAATCCCGCCCCTGACCTATGCCACACACAAAGATGATCTCAAGATGGATCACACAGCTACAGGGAAAGCCAACAAGCTTACGGAAGCAGTCCCAGGAGGAGGGGGAGTTTGACGAAAGGGGGCTGCAGGGGGCTTCTCCCCGCAGCTGAGCTATCGCCAGCCGGCAGGAGGTATACACGAGAGCCCAGAAGCCCTGGTGGTGCCGAGAGACTGTAAGTCTGCTGTCAGCAGAGCACGTGGTCAGTAACTGGCCCAGGGACAGTGACAGTGGCCTGAGACTGTCATCTGAGGGTCATCGGGAGGAAAGGGCGAAAGCACAGCTTCACGCTCAGGACAATGTCCTCGGCCCCGCCTCCAGGCTGGGCCCTCGTTAGCAGGAGGACGTCCCTCCACACACCCAGCTGGGCCTGTCTGGGCTGGTCCAGCCCCGAGCAGGCCTCTCGCCTCCCAATACTCCAGCCGCCTTGGAGACACGTCACAAGCTAGAAAAAAAGGCCATTTAGAAATTCTCTCACTGAAGAGAGATTCTTTTTCATCTGATAAGAGGTTAATGAAAAAACAAAACAAAACCCCAAACCCGAGATATCATTTCTCACGCGGTTCCAGCTGACCGTCTGAGCCGAATCTAAACACACGTTACTGTCACAACTACCACAGGAGCGCAGAACTGGAGGCAGGACGAATCACCTGATGCATCTGTGGCATCTAATGTGGACACAGCACAACTCAAGTCTCCCCGTCCGCACCTTCCTAGGCTGCCCCACATTTCTAGGCTCCGGCGTCGCGCTTGGAAAGTTTCAGGTGGACGGGCTGGCGTGCAAAGCTGTGTGTGAATGCAAAACAGTGTAGCTGCAGGTTGTGAGTAGGGGCGGGTCCAGGCGCCTCCGGAAGGAGCGTGTGTCTGGGGGTGGTGCGTGCTCGCAGGGGAGATGGGGGGTATGTGTTCCTGGCTGTGTTGCACGTGAGCAGCGCCGATGCTGGAACGTGAGCGTGTGGCGGGCTGCCCCGAGTTTGGGGGCGCACGTGTGTACGGCATGATGGCGAGGGCCGACTCCTGGCTCGTGCAGCCGGGAGCATATGCTGTGCGTGTTGGCCGGACGGAGTGTCCCTGGCAGCAGCTCAGGCTGAGGAGGTGGAAGCCTCTTCCAGAGCAGCTCTGCATTGCAGGGCATGGGGGTACTTAGGAAAGCCCCCTGCCCAGGCTGGAGGGGAGACTCCCCGACAAGCTCCCTTCCTGCCCTGTCTCAGGCCCGGTGCAGGGAGTAGGAGGAAGCCGGAGGCAACTTCATTTATGTCCCTGGAAGAGACACTGGCCGCGCAGGACCACCCAGTGGCCTGCTGGGTCAATGAAAACCATTCAGAGGCGGCCTCTTGGCTAGACAGCGAGCCCACACAGAGGCCCTAATCAAAGCCACATTTGGTTGGCAAAGCCCCATCGCCTGAAGGATTCAAGCCATGCAGGCAGATTTGGCCTTGTTCAACATCACAGCTCTCTGACGACCACAGCCATCCCACGACAGAATGTCTTCCATCCCCGGGGGCTCACTTCCCCGTGTAGGAGGGATTCGAACAGAGGCTGCACTGGAGGGAGGTCGGATTAGAGAGAGGACCTCGGGGGACCTTTCAACTCTAACCTCCTGAGACTCTGTATTTGTTTCAGTATTGAGGTGAGATTCACATAACACAAGATTAACCACTTTAAAGAGGATAAGCATTTACTACATTTGCCATCTTGTGCAACCATCACCTCTAGTTTCAAAACATTTTTATCACCCTGTGATGGACTGAATGTGTTCCCCAAATTCAGACGTTGCAGCTCTAACCCACAGTGTGGCTGTTATCTGGAAATGGGGTCTCTAAGGAAGTAATTAGGGTTAAATGAGGTCATACGGGTGGGGAAGAAGTGACACCAGAGAGCTCTTTGTCTCTCCTCACCGAGGAAAAGCCACCTGCAACGCAGAGGGAGCTCTCACGGGACACCAACCCTGCCAGCACCTTGACCTTGGACTCCCCAACCTCCAGAACCGTGATTAATTACATTTCTGTTGCTTAAGCCGCCCAGTCTGTGGTATTCTGTTACAGCAGCCCAAGCAGATGAACACATACCCCAGAAGGAAACCTCGTACCCATTAAACAGTTACCAGTCCCCTTTTCTCCCAGCCCCTGGCAATCACCCATCTTCATTCTGTCTCTGTGGATTTGTCTATTCTGAACATTTCATATAAATGGATCACACAGTATGCAACCTTTGTGTCTTGCTTCTCTCACTTAACATAATGTTTTCGAGGTTCGTCCACATAGTAATGTGGATCAGTACTTCATTCCTTTTTATGGCTGAATAATATTCCAGCATATACCCGTATATCCACCGTGGACAGACCACAATGTGTTTATGCATTCGTCCTTTGATGGACATTTGGGTTGTTTCCACCTTTTGGCTATAGTGAACTGTGCTGCTACGAACATGCGTGTACATGTATTTGAATATCTGCTTTTAATTCTTTTGGATATAAACCGAGGAGTGGAATTGCTGGATCGTAAGGTAACCCCATGTTTAGTTTTCTGAGGCACTGCCAAACTGTTTTCCACAGCGGCTGCGTCATTTTGCATTCCCACCAACAGGTTGAAACTCTCTGCTAACAGGTGGAGCGGAGAAGGCTACAGTCTTTCCCCAACTAGGGATCTTTCTGTGGCTGGGAGGGTGGGGCTGAGCCTCTCCCAGCCCGGGTCCCACCCAAGGAGGTCTGGACTGTCACAGCAGGAGGGCGAGGGGAGCCTGGGCCTCAGGCCCACAGGAGAGAATTCTAAACAAGGGGGCTGGGTGTGGAATCCTGTCACACCTAGTTTCCTACCAGCCTGCTCTCAGCGAAAGGGGAGCAGGGGTTGGCATCTGGAGGCTGGTTCCCAGCTACCAGGTGACAGGGCAGAGGGGGTCCTGACATACTCCAGCATCTGGCAGGAGGCCCTTGGCCGCTAGACAGTAGATAATACGCAAGTACCAACCCTGAGGGTGAATGCCCACACCTGGAGTCACGGCTGGCCAGCTGGAGCCATGAATGCCCACTTTGAACCATGAATGTTCCCCTTGAACCATGAATGCCCACCTTGAACCATGGGCACTCCCCTTCAGCCAGGTCTATGGAGACCTCCCCATCCCTATGGGACCATAGCAACGATCAGTGATCAGTGAAAAGGGACCCCCACCGAGTGTCCCCTCTCCTTCCCCACCCCCATCACGGTCCTCCCTACTCACCCCTCCTCCTGGGCAGCCAAGGAGTTCTGAGACAGCTTAGCTAAGTTCTTTGCATATTCTTCTTCAATCTTTATCCTGCAAAGGGAGAAAATCCAACATGTCGGCTCCCCAGCACTAGACTGTGGGTCTGACCTGCAGCCCTGCTACTTATTAACGAACGTGTAAATGAACCCGCCAGACCATAAGCTCTGCGAGTACGTGGCTCTTGTCTGTCCACCTGACACACGGTAGGTGCTTAATCAATACACGTTGAATGAATAAATGAACGAAATTGTCTGAACCTCATCTGCGAAGTGAGGCATAGGCACCGGTGTCCTAGGCTGTGCGGAGAAGAGTGGTCATTTGCACAGTGCCTAGCACAGGGCTGGACACACAGCAAACACTTAAACGAAGAAATGTAACTCATGATGGACCACGGCTGCCCCCTCTCCCAGCCCCAGAGCTCTGGGCTGAGAGCCTGCAAGGTGGCGTCGGCCCCTCCGAAGCAGGAACAGAACCCCTCTCTACGTTCTCCCAGACACCAGGGCCCCCAACTTCCAAGCCTGCAGGGTGCAGACATTTCCATGGAAACCAGCAGTGGCCAGCTCTGCGGTGGATTCCACTTCCCCAGAGAGGGAAGTTGCCTTGGATTTTGCTTCCGGCAGGCAGGCCCTTGACACACTTTCAAGGCAGCTCTCCGGGGAGCGTTCAGTATTATCTGGCACAACCGTGTAAAATGTGTTGTCATGGTATTAGTCACTGCCTAAGTGGTCCCCTGAGGAGCTGTGCTTGTGACGACCAGAGCTGGCCAGAGGGCTGGGGCCTCAGAGAGGCCCCTGGTCCATCACTGGGCAAATGAATAAAACCCCAGAGCTGTGCCCAGGGCTGCAGCATTTGCTTCCAGGCTGATCAGGAGCTGAAGGGGGGCCTGACAGAGTCCCAGGGCAGTGTTCTGAGTCATGATCACTTCCTGCTTCGGTGCTGAGAGGCTCAGTCTCGCTCCTCCTCTCACTACCAGCTCCACCGTCTCCACATACTCTCAAGCCTGCCTCCATCACTTCCTCTCCATCCACTCAGCCTTTAGTCCCTCCCCTCCCTAGGAGGACATGGACGGCCAGCCTCCAGCCAGGAGTTCTCTGGAGAAAGCAGATCTCACCATGTCACGCTCTCAGCTTCAAACCTCCAAAGGCTCATCAATGCCCACCGCACACACCGGGCACGAGGCCCGTCCCCTCCAGAGCCGGCATCACTCCCCTAAGCTGTGGCCACGTGGTTTACCGGATGTCTGCCATGCCCCCACCCCCACCCCACTCCCTAGCCCCGGCCCAGCTCTCACCTCTGCACCTCAGCTCCCACCCCTCCCGGCTCTGAAAGGTCCCCCTCTACAAGACCCCAGGTGGACTGAGAAAAGTCACAGGAGTCCACCTGTCCCAGGGAAGACCAGTGTTCTCATGTGGAAGGTTCCAGTTATTTGTTGACACGACCTCTTTACTAAAGTGTAAACCCTAAGCTAGGGTTTTCTAGCCGTTTTCCTCTTGGCCTGTTTCCTACTGTTGTTTTCTCACACCTGAGCTACAGAATCTCTCAAGCTCCTCCCGGTTTAATGGGTCATAAAATAAAGATCTGATTATACCAACAGAAAATAGGCCTCCTAAGGGAAACAGATACCTTAAAATGCCAGAGAATTGTTACTGGATTATTGTTGCTATAATTAAAAGAGAAACATTTAAAAAATATATTGCCATTTACTATCAATATTTCCAGTGTGCCTTGGGAACTCCAGACGGCACACATGTGGAACGGGGGGGTATGTGCACCTGTGTGAGTGTGCAGGTGTGTGGGTATGTGCTTTACACGGTCTCAGAACCTGGAGAGACTGAGGAGGGGGGAGATGAAGAAGGAACTTCTCTCTCTGTAGCTCTCCCCACTTCCATTAGGCTGAATGTATTGTTTCATCTACGGGCAGGCAAACCACTATTATAATCCCTGCACTTACCGTAATGACCTTATCTGACTCTCCCAGTAGGCTGAGCTCCCTGAAAGCAGGAAGGGGAGGGTGGGGGTTTCTGGATGCCCAGGCCTGGGACATGGCTTTGGCTCAAAGATGAATTGAAAAGGTAACAGTCTCCTTTTTTGTTACGTTAAGGAATGCCTCTTCAAATGAGGGCAGCGCATGCGTAGATAAGCAAAGGGGGCCAAGCAGTCTGCGTGGGGAGACATTAGGGAGCAGTGGGGACTGTGGCAAACTGGAAACACACACTCCCTGTACAGGGGCGGCTGCTCTTCAGCTCCAGCCAATTGTTGCATGAGGGATGCAAAGCCATGGAGCCAGACTTTCTTCTTTCCCCAGAGATGCCAGATATGCAGACTTTAACGTAACATCCACCAATTTTTTTTGCTGTTGTTGGTTCATATCTTTAAAAACATCACACAGGCCAAAGCAACACATCTGCTGGCCAGACGTGTCCCAAGGGCCATAAGCCTGTGACTCCCGTCTTGCGCTCCCCTTAGCGCTAACCAAGCCCAGTGCTGGTGTGCAGTGCTCACCCTGGCTGCTCACTCCCTCGGGCTCAGGGACCGAGGTGGGTGCTGTCACCAGTCCTCAGAGCTGGGAGGGCCCAGGCCTCACCTTTCCCGGATGAACTCTGACATTTCCTTCTGCATCTGTTTGCCCTTCAGCTGTTTCTGAAGCAGCAGTTCAAACCCAGCCATGGTTCCGTTGCCTTGGGGGTCCTTCTTATCAGCCTAGGAAGGAAAGAGAAGCAGCAGCGTTTAGGTGACATCAGCGTCTGGAGCCAGAAGGAATGGAGCGCAGGGAAGACAGACCCCAGAAGGGACCCCGATGTGCCTGGTAACCCTGTCCTCAGCCCCAGAGGCAGGACAAGGGCAGGAGTATTGGCTGCCCCAGCTCGCGCCTCTCCCGGCGCTCCTGTCCCCACGTGCTCTCTGATGCTTAAGCCCTGATCGCTGCCGCCACCCCATGTGCGTGCCCCTCAACCCCACAACCTGGGAAAGAAGAGGAGGAAGGGTATGTGGCCAAGAGCACAGGCACCAGGCATTTGTTGGGGCTGGCTAGACCCTCTGCGGAGTCTTGGCATCTTGACTAAGCTGGGAGACAGTGTGTAACCTCAGGCGCAGGTACCCCCAGCCCTGAGCCATGCCATCCTCTCTTACACTGGCTGGGCAGTGGCATCCTCCAACGCACATGCATAAAAGATCGTAGTGACTTCTGCGGAGAAGCTGGATTGAAGGGCAGCCGCAGTGGGAAAGGGCCCGCTTCCAGGCTTGACATCCCAGCCGGGGAATCCCAAGCAAGTTCCCTCACTTTAAATCTGAGCTGCTCCTTCCATGAAACTGGGGAAATAATGGCAACCACCTGACGCGGTCATCTCAGGACAAATGACACATGGAAACAGCTTAGCCTAGTGTTCGGCAAATACCAAGTCTTCGGTGGATGGTATTTAAATTAGTTACTTTAAAGAAACGTCAGGACTCGGGGAAGATGGCCAAGTCATTGAAATGGGAATTTAGTACCCAATTCTTTTTGCAAGCAAAGATTAACAGTTCAAAATTAAATGCTTTTCGTTTTGTTTCGCCTGACCCTCCTCAAAGACGCCTGAATCTCTCTCTCCTGCTCTCCCCCGGCCCTCCCTGCCTCCCTGGTACCCCGAGCATGGCCTTCCCTGCCAGACAGGCATCCAGCATCTGTTCCCACAGCTACGGCTGCAGATCAACCCTCAGAGCCTTCCTGGACCCTGGCGGGCGCCACTCCTAGAGCTGTCCCCCCTCCAAGGCAGCCTTTCCCACCAGGGATCCAGAGTCAAATGCTTTGATACTTCAAGGCAGGAGTTGGAAACAGGTCAAAATAGGGCTTCCCTGGTGGCGCAGTGGTTAAGAATCCGCCTGCCAATGCAGGGGACACGGGTTCGAGCCCTGGTCCAGGAAGATCCCACATGCCGCAGAGCAACTAAGCCCGTGTGCCGCAACTACTGAGCCTGCGCTCTAGAGCCCGTGAGCCACAATTACTGAGCCCGCGTGCTACAACTACTGAAGCCTGTGTACCTAGAGCCCCCCGTGCTCCGCAACAAGGGAAGCCACCGCAATGAGAAGCCCGCGCACCGCAACGAAGACCCAATGCAGCCAAAAATAAATTAATTTAAAAAACAACAAAAGAACAACAACAAAAAAATAGGTCCTTTGCCACCACAAAGAGGAGCATCAGTGAGAACCCTGTCCCAGGATCTGGAAAGACCTGGGCTCTCTCTCAGCTCAGCCACTGGGCACAGCGGTCAGGTCCTTCCAATTCTAAGCGTGTCTCCCACCACTCACCCTAAAATAAGAATGGATTGCACCTCTAACATCCCGTTAGAGCAGCTGTTTTACGAGAGGGGAAAGGAAAAGGGCTGGTGACGCCTGGAGAATGCCACTTACCTCCCCACTCCCTCCCAGTGCAGGATCCCTTCCTCAGCTGCCCTGACCCAGGGTCCTCTGAGTCACACTGTAATACCTCTCTTGACGGGGAGATCATCACCACACGGGGCACACCATGTCACAAGGGGGCTGCTCTGGCCATTGAAAAGTGACTCCAAGTACATTTAAGACGTGTGCCCTCCATTGTATGAATGCTACATCTTGATGAAAAAGCCAAAGAAAAATTATTTGAAATACTGAGCCCCAATCTGCCTCCCCGAGAGGATGTATGTGCTGAGTGATTTGCCCACACTGGGAAAACCAGCCCGAGGAAGTGGGCTTTAATAACCGTGTGAGCAGAAAAATTTCTGTGAGGGGAAAAGGCCTTGATGGTCCGAGAGATAAAACCCTGGGGTAAGTATCAGAGTCCCAGGAGGGCTTGAATCAAGATGGGACCTGGGTGATGCTGACCGGCAGCAGGATGACCCACTCCCCCGGCTCCCTACCATCCCCCACCATCCGCCACCCGCTGACCTCCGGCTCCCAGGGTGCCCATTCCCGGCACTTGAGCTGGTCTCCCCCGCATGCTGTTTCCTGCTCCCCTCTTTATGGATGACGTCTCTCCTGCACCCACCCCCCTTAAGGATGATGTCTCCAACCTAGCTCTTCCCCTCCATCTCCACAGCTGCCACCATCTTTCCTGGCCTCCCACAGGTTCACGGGCACGTCTGCCTGTTTACAGCCCTCCTTGCACGACACAGGCACATCAGATCACATCTGATTCCTGCTTAAACCCTCCACCACCTTCCCGCTGCAAACAGAATAAAACCCAGCATCCTTATGGAGGCTGCGAGGTCTCGTACCCTCGGATTCCCTGCTCACCCTCACCCCTGGGCTCACCCCCGCCCCCGAGGTGTGCCTGCCGCCAAAGCCAGAGCGCTTTCTACAATATTTGCTGCCTCTGCACATATCTCGGAAGATCTGGAAGAAACACAGCAACAGGAATCTTTGGCTACCTTCTGAAGGGCAAGAGATCTGGTAGAAAGACAACAGCATTTTTGTCTAGTACTTGGTTAGCAAATCTAAAAAAGGATAGATAATCCATTCTGACTGGTGGTTAAAAAAAAAGTTTTGATTTTTTTAAATTTCTCGTTCCTTGGGGCCTTTGCCGAAGTTTACTTTTTTTAGGTGTACAATTCACTGGTTTTTAATATATACACAGGTCGTACAACGATCACCACTGTCTGATTCCAGAATGGGGTGATTTCATTTTAAAAGCCATTGTGAATTTTAAAATGAAAATGTCCAGGAGTACGCCCAGAGTTTCTGAGTAGGACTCTGAATCTGTCAAAAGATATTTAATTTTGGAGAACTTCACACAAAATTTACCATCTTAACCATTTTTAAGTGCACAGTGCAGTGGCATTAAGGACATGTGCACTGTTGTGCAAACATCACCACCATCCCCCTCCAGAACTTTCTCATCTTGCAAAACTGAAACTCCGTACCCATGGAGCAATACGCAAAAGCCTGGAACCACAGAATTATTCGAACTGGAGTCCCCTACAGGTTGTGCCTAACCTCCTTGTGACTTTGATGGAAACAGGGAGGCTGCCCAGGAGGAGAAACACTGTCCAGGATCACCTACAAGAGTGACAGAGCAGGAGCTTCCCTGGTGGCGCAGTGGTTGAGAGTCCGCCTGCTGATGCAGGGGACACAGGTTCGTGCCCCGGTCCGGGAAGATCCCACATGCCGCGGAGCGGCTGGGCCCGTGAGCCATGGCTGCTGAGCCTGCGCGTCTGGAGCCTGTGCTCCGCAACGGGAGAGGCCACAACAGTGAGAGGACCGTGTACCGCACAGAAAAAAAATAAAAAATAAAAAGAGTGACAGAGCAGGTCTGAAGCCCAGGTTGGAGCCGATTCTGGTCTCCTGCTACCACTGAGCGGCAAGGGGACCCTCCAGCTTACCTGCATTCTGCCTGGAGTTTCCATATTGCCCTGTGGACTTTCTGAGATTTATGGAATGATCGAGACTCCAAGTGGGACTTACGTTTCCAGCCTCCAGTGCTCAATTGACTGCCAGCCCGTTGGGTTTCACCCGGAGAGGCCGCTCTGCTTTGAGCTCAAGCCACCGCCCCCCTCCCAGGTGTCCACTCCTGGTCCCCGGGGCCGCAGTGCGGGGACGCCGAGGCACCACTTACCCAGAAATAGTCACAGTAGCTCCATTCGGTTGGTTTGAGCAGCTGCTGCTCCGGCATCGTGTCTGGGTGAGGAAATGTCACGCAGTTTATCTGGAGGACACAGAACAGGGAAGAACACGGCTTGGCTGGAGGGTTGGGAGAAGCTGGAGGGGCTTGGGTCCTAGGACATGGCACTGAAGAGGTCCCCCTACAGGGCTAGCTTGACAGAGAACATGCGCTGGGGTCCTGGGATGCTCTGGCAGTCGGCCTTTCAAATGAGGGGCAACCGGCACTCACCCCCACCCCAGAGGGACTGAAATCAGTCCAAACTGTCTAGAGAGCAGTGCAACAGAAGTTAGCAACACTGCAAATGTCCACAGCCTTCCACCCAGAGGCTGCACTTGTAAGATTCTATCCTACAGATACCTACACACGGGTGCAGTGACATACGCACACGGTTTTCACCACGGCTCGGTTTGCAGTAGCAAAAGGCTGGAACGCAACTCCACGGTCTGTCAGCAGGGGAATGGTTAAAAAGTATGAGACAGTCCTGTATGGGCATCATATCCATGGTGAAAGACATGGCAAGAACGTTCTTCTGTACTGATAAGGAAGGAGTGGCAGGATACAGTGTTAAGTGGGTGGGTGGCGGGAGAAATGGTAGACTAGTATTTACTGTTTGCTATCTTAGTGTAAAAAAATATTTTTAAATTTAAAAAAAAAAAAAAGGAGGGGACTCCCCTGGTGGTGCAGTGGTTAAGAATCCACCTGCCAATGCAGGGGACACGAGTTTGAGCCCTGGTCTGGGAAGATCCCACATGCCTCGGAGCAACGAAGCCC